>NC_092115.1:16459595-16704595 GCF_045679555.1 Salvelinus alpinus
CCACATATACAGGACCTAACATGTATATAAAACTAACTTCAAACATGCTTAACATCAAACTCCCATTGACATCAATACCCATTTTACACAAGAATTTAATGTATGCGTCTACACCTTAAGTTAGCATTAGACCCTACACTATAGAGAGAACTGCAGTAGCATTGTGACATTTCAGGACAGCTTGCTCAGAAATCCAAGGTCTGCTAACGACGTGCTCTTAATGAAGAGAGGCTAATTAGTCACAAAGCTGTGATCAGGCTCATGGCAGATGGATGGTTTATTAAAAGGCCTTAGTTAGCACCGAGCCTGTCAAAACTGTACGCAGGTGTAACGGAGGTAGTTAGGAGAACCACACTCGTGCGTTAGTCTCTCTCACACACACGTGCACACTCACATGCATACAGACGAACGCACACACACACACTCCTGGACCCTTTAGTTAGGTGTTCAGTTCAGACTAGTTTATCAAGCCCCTGGGGTGTCTATCTTCCTCCACTCCATAACATAAAGAAATAGAATCATGTTACAGTAGAATACAGGTCAAACCATAGAAATAGAATCATGTTACAGTAGAATACAGGTCAAACCATAGAAATAGAATCATGTTACAGTAGAACACAGGTCAAACCATAGAAATAGAATCATGTTACAGTAGAACACAGGTCAAACCATAGAAATAGAATCATGTTACAGTAGAATACAGGTCAAACCATAGAAATAGAATCATGTTACAGTAGAATACAGGTCAAACCATAGAAATAGAATCATGTTACAGTAGAATACAGGTCAAACCATAGAAATAGAATCATATTACAGTAGAATACAGATCAAACCATAGAAATAGAATCATATTACAGTAGAATACAGATCAAACCATAGAAATAGAATCATGTTACAGTAGAACACAGGTCAAACCATAGAAATAGAATCATGTTACAGTAGAATACAGGTCAAACCATAGAAATAGAATCATGTTACAGTAGAATACAGGTCAAACCATAGAAACAGAATCATGTTACAGTAGAATACAGGTCAAACCATAGAAATAGAATCATGTTACAGTAGAATACAGGTCAAACCATAGAAATAGAATCATGTTACAGTAGAACACAGGTCAAACCATAGAAATAGAATCATGTTACAGTAGAACACAGGTCAAACCATAGAAATAGAATCATGTTACAGTAGAATACAGGTCAAACCATAGAAATAGAATCATGTTACAGTAGAATACAGGTCAAACCATAGAAATAGAATCATGTTACAGTAGAATACAGGTCAAACCATAGAAATAGAATCATATTACAGTAGAATACAGATCAAACCATAGAAATAGAATCATGTTACAGTAGAACACAGGTCAAACCATAGAAATAGAATCATGTTACAGTAGAATACAGGTCAAACCATAGAAATAGAATCATGTTACAGTAGAATACAGGTCAAACCATAGAAACAGAATCATGTTACAGTAGAATACAGGTCAAACCATAGAAATAGAATCATGTTACAGTAGAATACAGGTCAAACCATAGAAATAGAATCATGTTACAGTAGAACACAGGTCAAACCATAGAAATAGAATCATGTTACAGTAGAATACAGTTCAAACCACAGAAATAGAATCATGTTACAGTAGAATACAGATCAAACCATAGAAATAGAATCAGGATAAATGAGGGATTCAGGACCAAAGAGGAGCTCTAGGAGAGAGGTAACACACACACTGAGTGTACAAAACAATAAGAACACCTTCCTAATATTGAGTTGCACCCCCTTTTGCCCTCAGAACAGTCTCAATTCGTCGGGGCATGGACTCCACAAGGTGTCAAAAGCGTTCCACATGGATGCTGGTCCATGTTGACTCTAATGCCTCCCACAGTTGTGTCAAGTTGGCTGGATGTCCTTTGGGTGGTCGACCGTTCTTGACACAAATCGGTGCACCTGGCACCTACTACCATACCCTGTTCAAAGGCACTTAAATATTTTGTCTTGCCCATTCACCCTCTGTATGGCACACATACACAATCCATGTCTCAATTGTCTCAAGGCTTAAAAATCCTTCTTTATCCGGTCTCCTCCCCTTCATCTACACTGATTGAAGTAGTTTTAACAAGTGACATCAATAAAGGATCATAGCTTTCACCTGGATTCACCTGGACAGACTATGTCATGTACACTCAATGTATAAGGAAGCCAAGCTCCAGCAAATGACAGTGACCTCAGTTAATCTAAGACCACCACACCTTGTGGCCAATGTGCAGATTTAGACAGAGGGTAGGGAGGTCTGACTGACTGAAAGAGAAGGGGATAGAAAGAAAGAGAGACAAGGAGAGAGGTGGAGGATAGGGAGGAAAACTGCTTTGTAGTACGGCAAATTTCATTCTTGTCGAAGCTGACGGCTCCATTCAGGTGAGCAACGTCTAAAATATGACAATTGTCTGACAGAGAAACAGCCACATTTGTGCCGACACATTTAAACCAAATCAAATGTGTCGCTGCAGGGTAGAAAGAGAGAAGGGATAGAGAGAGAGGGGGAGATAGGGAGGGAAAATAGAGAGGAAGATAATCCCTTTGACTGTCAGACGCATCATTAAAATTAATACTTCCTTTTTATGGGGGCACGCTTTAAATGTTTCCACCCCGCTGTGGTCCCTCGCTCCCCAAGCTGTGAACGTAGCTTCAGGTGAACCAAGTGTGTGTTTGTACACACCCTCTCTCTCCCTCACACACCCTCTCTCTCCCTCACACACCCTCTCTCTCTCCCTCACACACCCTCTCTAGTTCTCTTTCTCCCATCTATCACATAATCAGAGCATCTCTTCTGGTGTACTTCTTTTTAGTTCTGTTTTAGTTCTATTTCTCTCAAGCTCTTCCTTTGTAGTTGGTCTTGCCCTATTGTCAGTCACGCATCGTGTTTCCCTGTGACCAATGTCGTCCGTGGCACATGAGGATGTAACTTTCTGTCAGCACTATCACTGCACAACAGACACTACTGTTATTGGATGGTAATAAACATTCAAACACATGCATACACACACACGGATACACACACACACACACACGGATACACACACACACAAACAGATATACACACACACACGGATACACACACGGATACACACACACACACACATGCATACACACAGATACACACACACATACACACCGCCCCTTGTCGTGTCAACCCCCTAAACCCCTGCCCTACACACCCCTATACAGACACACCCTACACACACACATACACCTACACACACCTACACACACCCTACAGACACACACATACACACCTACACACACGCTACACACATACACACCCTACACACACCCTACAAACACCCTACACACACAAACACCCTACACACACACACACACACACACACACACACACACACACACACACCCTACACACACACTACTATCTCTCTAACTGATAAACACACACACACTCACTGATATACATATGCACACGCAGAGCCATTTTCATGCTAATAGGTTTATGTTGGAACTGTAATTAAAAACAGCTTGGTACATCCCTTTCTTCACTGTTTGAGGTCCAGAGAAATAGATAGCAATGGGGAGGCGAAGGGCTACAAAGCAAGATAGAGAGAAAGGAAGACAGTGAGAGAGAGAGCGAGAGAGAGAGAGGGAGAGAGAGAGAGAGATGCTAGCTGACAAGGCACACTGCAGGTGTGATTTGGAGACTGAAACAGCTGCAGTCAGTTCCTCTCCCTCCCAGGTGGAAAAACAATGTCCTGAAGAATCTCTCTCTCTCTCACAGACAAGTTTACTTTCTAACAAACTCTCTCTCTCTCTCTCTCTCTCTCTCTCTCTCTCTCTCTCTCTCTCTCTCTCTCTCTCTCTCTCTCTCTCTCTCTCTCTCTCTCTCTCTCTCTCTCTCTCTCTCTCTCTCTCTCTCTCTCTCTCTCTCTCTCTCTCTCTCTCTCTCTCTCTCTCTCTCTCTCTCTCTCTCTCTCTCTCTCTCTCTCTCTCTCTCTCTCTCTCTCTCTCTCTCTCTCTCTCTCTCTCTCTCTCTCTCTCTGATAAGCACATACTGTTCATTCATGCACGCACACCTCACACAAAAGACTGTCTAAATACTGTACAGACTAACACACATTACTAACACACATTACAAGAAATCAATTCAACTATCGAGCAAAGCTTAGCTGCCAGAGTGGTGGCTCCATGTCTAGTGTAGTGTAGTGTTCCCTCTCTGTAAACTCAGTCTGCTTGGCGGCTTCGCACACACACACACACACACACACACACACACACACACAGACACGGACATAACGGATGCACTCCCTCCCTCTCTACTGCTCTCTCTCTCTTGATCACTCTCTCTTTAGAGTACACTCTGTCTAAAGAGTGGAACGGCTTGCTGGGATATGCCAGTCCTCCAGAGCAGCGCCCCACTGTAATTGAGTGGGCTTTTCTGCTGACAACTTGCCATTGGTGGAGGATGGATAGATTGGGGAAATGGTTTGTGTAGGGGGTGGGGGTGCAGCGGTGTGTGTGAGTGTGTGAGTGGGAATGTGTCTGAGTCAGAGCTCAATGCTGCATGAAATGTTTTTTCAGCACAGATTGAGCAGTGCTGACCAAAGGGACCCACCAGGGCTATCTGACCAGCTGGCGCTCACACACACATAAGCATGTACACACACACCCCATCCCAGTTTACCGGCTCTTCCTCTCCATCCCACGCCTCATCATGGCCACTCTAATGAGGCATGCTGTGTAATTAACGCCTAAATGAAGCAGCTCATTTCCATAACTGTTCGGCTCAACAAAGGCCTGACGTCCCCTTAACAAACCAGCACGCCAAGCAAATATGTTACGCAAAGACATGGGATGGCGGGAAGAGAACGGGAGAGGGTAAAGGAGAGAAAGGGAGAGATTGAAGGAGGGAAGAAATGAAAAGATGGGGTAGAAAATGGGACAGATAGGGAGAAAGAGAGAGAAACAGAGGACAAAACATCTTACATTTACATCTGACCAGTAAGCCCTTGAAATGAAGAAAAACATCTCAAGATAAGACACTTGAGAGAGAGAGAGAGAGAGAGAGAGAGAGAGAGAGAGAGAGAGAGAGAGAGAGAGAGAGAGAGAGAGAGAGAGAGAGAGAGAGAGAGAGAGAGAGAGAGAGAGAGAGAGAGAGAGAGAGAGAGAGAGAGAGAGAACGACAAGTGTGGAGCGCGGTTGAAAGAGCTCCGTTCTCCATCTCGAGGCATTTCCCCCCGTCTATCTGCCTCCCCAACGACGTCATCCGAGCGAGGCAGAGAGAAAGAGCGAGAGGGGGAGCGGGAGCCAGAGAGATAGAGAAAGAGAAGGTGGGCAGAACAGTTCCCAGGCACTGCCGCGTTCTTAAGTCGCGCATGAAAAGCCTGAGTTATGTTCAAACGTTCCACTTCACCTACACAATTTATGTGCCACTCGGATAATGTAGCGCCTCTCCTGAAAAGGCATTCATAAATCTGACCCTGTTTTTCTCTCTTTCTCTCTCTTTCAGCGCTCTTGTCTTTCTCTCACTCTATCTTTTCTGTGGTGGTGTATGTCTGTTTTGGACGTTCTTTCTTATGTACCAGAAGGTACATCTTAGTCAAATGACTTTGTCTCGGGTTGTCACACAACCGAACCTGATCACACTCTCATAGATCTCTCTATTTCACTCACGCAAAAACACACACACACAGCATATGTTTCACACACACACACACACACACACACACACACACACACACACACACACACACACACACACACACACACACACACACACACACACACACACACACACACACACACACACACACACAGTTCAGGAGTCTTTCTTTCCTTACTCCTACATGTTGAGGCCAATAAGGTCACATACAGTAAATACAATATGATGGAGAGAGAATACAATCACGGTAAAGTCCTTCCAATCCTAGTTGCAGGTTCATTTCAAGGTCAGTCACATCCACCTTCTCGTTGACATTACATTGCTGTAGTGGAGTCAAGACATATGTCAAGACGTTTAGCTAGACCTTTTTGAAATGGGCGGTGTACTCACCTTGAAGCTGTAAGGTTGCTGGATCAAGCATCACTTAAGCAGTTACCCCTAAATCACTACATTAACAACAGAGTAATAATTACTGTTTAATTACAGTTGTTCCTTTCTCAGCTGACCAATTGAATGGCTAATATGCATTCTGAATTAACAATGTGTTCAATGTTTTCTGATTCAGTAATTTTCCAACCACCCTTGAGACTCAATTAGAGTCGCTGTGCACCGATTATGCCCTTTTTAGACAACATGACTCTGCGGTACTTTGAAGGTGAGAATACGAGTAGGCATTATTACAAATAGCCTAACTACCATACTCCTCTCATGTCTACTAGCCTACTATAGCCTAGTCTACAAGCGCCAGTGCGCTGGACAGAGTGCTGTGTGAACAGTCAATGAGGTCCTTCCCTATCCATGGCATCAGATTTTAAAAACAGGTCAAAAATACACCTTATGGAACAACGGGGACTGTGAAGAGACACACACAAAGGTACAGACACATGCATATGCACACATTGTGATATTGTTGTATTTATGTATTAAACATGTTGTATTGTAGATATGTAGTGGTATACATATCTACAATACATATCTACAGTCCCCCCCAATTTGTAAGTCGCTCTGGATAAGAGCGTCTGCTAAATGACTTAAATGTAAATGTAAATGTGTAATAATGTTATATGATGTGCTGTTTTATCTTTTGCTTTATAGGTAATGTAAGTGCTTTAATATGTTTGGACCCCCTTGGCAGCAGCTAATGTGGATCCCTAATAAATACAAATACAAATAGCCGCCTCATTTGCAGCACACACCCTCCAATTATTACCGATAAATGGATAGTTAGTAAAATAGATGATATGCTGTTTTACCAAGGTTGGTGATGGCATAAATAAACTGCAACCCTTGAAACCCCTTTAAACTAAAATGCTGGTAACTTCCAAGGGGCTCGACAACATATGTTGTAGCCTGTAGGCTGCTGTCTGACATGCATCAAACATCAAGAAAGCTTCTGTTGAATTATTAATTTCATGAATGTCTCTTATTTTCAAAAAATCCATTGCACAGCTTTAGTTCAAATAGTAAAGAAAAATCTGAAAATCCTTCTTGAAATCAACGATCGCGTCTATCAATGCCCCACTATACAGAATCACAATCTATAAGCAAGTTTTCATTATCACTTACCTTTTCCAGCGAGAATGCAGGACAGCCCCAGAACCACCCAAACCAGCGCAAATGGCACTCCACGCATCTCCATGATGGGAGAACGAATTCGAGCAACACAAGACGACCGCTCTCTCTCTCACTTGATATTACCTTACTTTCTTTCAATATCTGTTCGACACACCTTCTCAATGCGAAGTAAGCGGGGAACTGAAGCTGACTGCGAGAGACAGAAAGCGTGCTGTGCCAGTCAACAGTCTACTAGGTGGAGCGATGGTTTGGCGTGGCTGGCTGAGCCTTTGATATCGGGAGGGGACGGGACACATATTTCAGCGCGCCCCGGGACTAGACTGCTACGTCACGCTGTGAAAAATATAACGAGCTTCATCATCATGTAGCCTAATTGATCTGCTTAAGATGTGTTCGACTTGATTAGCCTATCAATTCAGTCTGTTTATCATCACCAGCATTTACATTTAATCATACATATTTTATTAATGGAATAGATTACATTCTAGTGCAGCATAATGTAAGAGTAGGAGTCTTTGAGTCGCTTATGAAGTTGCTTACAACAGTAGCCTATACTATAAACCACAATGACCACAAAGCAATACATCATCTTCTATCAATCATATGAATGTTACTTTTGCTGATATTAAACTATAACGAAACTACTGCAACGGCACAGCTCTGTGTAGGCTATTGTACAATTCCATCAATAGCCTGACAAAGGCTTAAAACCTATGGTACATCTGTGCCCCCTCCAGATTGAACTCTTCCAAATGAAGTAACCCTGTTGCAATATGTCTGATTTCTCTTTTATTCTGTTCACAACATTCCCTGCCTCTGTTGTGTGTGGTGAGGATTAGTGTGTGTGTGTGTGTGTGTGTAAGTTTATGTGTGTGTGTGTTTGTGTGTGTGTGTGTTAAGCCCTGTGGTGTTGCCTCATGCTGTCTGGGGACAGGGGGAGAATGAAGAATGTCCCTAGAGTCAGAGACACAGAGGAAAATAACTGGTTACACCAATGTACTTGTGTGTGTTTGCCTCATTAGAGTGGGTGTGATGAGCGGTGGGGTGTAGGAGAGGAGACAGTAAACTGGTGTGTGTGTGTGTGTTATTGTGTGTGTGTGTGTGTGTGTGTGTGTTATTGTGTGTGTGTGTGTGTGTGTGTGTGTGTGGGTGTGTGTTATTGTGTGTGTGGTAAAACCATTGTAACTTATTGAACCCTAGAGAATGTTGCAGAATGCCCATTCCTATCAGTGAAAGGTTGCTTCACATTAATCCGAGTGATCAAACAATATACCGGGGCGCTCAAGTAGTGGTAGAAGGCTGTGTAGCTCCACACAAGGTGGTCTTTGAACATTGTATTGCACTTATGAAGCCAAAAAACAAGGCTTTTGTAAGAACCGACGCTGGAGATGAGAAGCAGGTACGGAGAGTGAACATTTTATATAGCACAGTCATGGAACAGGACAGGAACAGTGTCAGAACCGGGTAACAAAACGACAAACGTAAATGTATCCTGAAGCGGGGAACAGAGCTGGGAAACAGACAGATATAGGGGAGGAAATAACACAAGTGATTGAGTCCAGGTGAGTGCAATGAATCGCTGATGCGCGTGACGAGGGGAGCAGGTGTGCGTAATGATGGTGGCAGGAGTGCGTAGTGCTGGGCAAGGAAGGGAGAGCGGGAGCAGGCGTGACAGCTTTTATCATCTTAGCTTTTCTGTACAGATTTGTACAAGTTCATCCATGGCACCAAGGGCTTTTCAAACTACTCTGTAACCAGGGAACATAACACAATTAGGCAAGATATTGGAAGATATGAAATATATACTGTATCCTAAACAAAAATATAAACGCCACATGCAACAATTTCACTTCATTTCGCTGAACATTAAATTCACTGGCAACAGCTCTGGTGGACATTCCTGCAGTCAGCATGCCAATTGCCACCTCCATCAAAACGTGAGACATCTGTGGCACTGTGTTGTGTGACAAAACTGCACATTTTAGGGTGGACTTTTATTGTCCCCAGCACAAGGTGCACCTCTGTAATGATCATGCTGTTTAATCAGCTCTTGATATGCCACACCTGTTAGGTGGATGGATTATCTTGGCAAAAGGGAAATGCTCACTAACATGGACGTAAACAAATTCGTGCACAAAATTTGAGAGAAATAAGCTTTGTGTGCATGTTGAACATTTCTGAGATCTTTTATTTTAGCTCATGAAACATGGGACCAACAATTTACATGTTGCGTTTATATTTTGTTCAGTAAAATATATTAGATTAGAAAAACTTTTGTCAACAATGAGGCAATTCATATCGTAGTTTTCACAATACATACAGATTAAATTATATAAAATATATGGAAGATATAATATCTAACATTATCTCTCTATTGCCTCTGTATCTGTAAGTAGTAGTTTTACACAGCCTACATGATATGCATGGCATCT
This sequence comes from Salvelinus alpinus, assembly GCF_045679555.1. NCBI lineage: Eukaryota > Metazoa > Chordata > Actinopteri > Salmoniformes > Salmonidae > Salvelinus > Salvelinus alpinus. The sequence goes on from NC_092115.1 coordinate 16,469,265, forward strand.
GAAGGCATTTAATTAAATTTAGGTAAGGGATAATGAAGGAGGGGCTATGGAAAATAATGGATGACGTGGAAGATGTGTGCCTTGATGTGCAGTGGAGTGGAGCTTACCTTACACTAAGTTGTATTATTTCCCATAGTATTCAAAGTTCCCTGAGGTGATTATATCACTTATACCATGGCCCAAAATTGTAACACACACACACACACTTTCTGGTAGAAATGTGTTCTGAAGTTGCTAGCAAGTAGATAGCTAGCTCAACAAGAACTCACGGTCTCAATTCAGCATTCAACGTTTGTCCAGGAGGAGGATTAAGTTTAGGCATTAATTCACACTGGTTAAGTTAAGGGTGAATGTTTGGGATAGGGTAAAAACAGAAAAACTACAAATGATTACCTAGCACTGGGATTGAACCAGCGATCCTCTGAGCCATAGCTCGCGGTTTAACACCACCCAAGCTAGCCGCGAGCCTACTAGATGGTAATAGGCGCTCATGTTGCCCCAGTGGACAGTATTGAAGGCATCTTCCGACATTCTGGGGACCTGGACAAACGTCTAATACTGTAGTGGATCTAATGTGACTTGGCTGAGCTAGCTACAGCAGGCCTAGTTTCCTTGATAACCTAACAAACAGACTTGCTAGCTAAGCAAACCATTAGTCCTCCTAAATGTTAGCAAGCTAACTATTTATCAAATTCAACAATGCAAACATTTAATAATACCAAAGTTGTTTCAAGCAGACCACCACAGTCCCCATGCCCAAGAACATTAAGGTAACCTGCCTAAATGACTATCACCGTGTAACACTCACATCTATAGCTATTACATTTTTTAAAAGGCTGGTCATGGCTCACATCAACACCATCATCCCAGACACCTTGGACCCACTCCAATTCGCATACCACCCCAACAGATCCAAAGATGACGCAATCTCTATTGCACACACTGCCCACTGTTTGTCATTACTGAGACGTGGTTAAGAAAGAGTGTTTTGAACACTGATGTTAACTTTTCTGGTTATAACCTTTTTCGGCAAGACAAATTCAGACTTAGTGTAAGGGGCCAGGAGAGAGCTTAGGGCATTTAGGGTACAGGCCGGTGCTGATGGTGGCCGATAACACCCAGCAACAGTCAACAAAGAGTTATTTGAAAGTTTACTGTGTAAAACCATGAAATTGTTTGGGGACAGACTTGGTGGAGACAACCGAGCACTGAAGGTGTTCCTTGAAAAAGACTTGTTCACGCAAATTAGAAATAAGTGCACTCAGGCTATCCGGAAGGCCAAAGTTAGTTACTTTAAGGAGCAGTTCTCTCTCTGTGGGTCTAACCACAAGAAGTTCTGGAAAACGGTTAAAGACCTGGGGAATAAACCCTCTTCCTCAAAGTTGCCCATGTCCCTTAGTGTTGATGATGTGGTTGTTACTGACAAGGAGCACATGGCTGAGCCCCCTTTAATCACCATTTCATTAAGTCAGGATTCCTATTTGACTCTGCCATGCCTCCTTGCCCATCCAACATTTCCTCATCTCCCACCCCTTCTAATGCGACTATCCCCGATGCTCCTCCCTCTATTTCCCCTGCCCCGCTACAAAGTTCTCCCTGCGTCAGATGGTTTAGAGCCTTTCTTCTTTAAAGTTGCTGCCCCTATCGTCGCCAAGCTTATCTCTGACCTTTTTAACCTGTCTCTCCTCCCTGGGGAGGTTCCCATTGCTTGGAAGGCAGCCACGGTGCATCCTTTATTTAAAAGGGGAGATCAAGCTGATCCTAACTGTTATAGGCCAATTCCTATTTTGCCCTGTTTATCAAAAGTTTTGGAAACACTTGTCAATAATCATCTGACAGGGTTTCTTGATGTCTATAGTATTCTCTCGGGTATTCGATCTGGTTTCCGTTCAGGTTATGGATGCGTCACTGCAACCTTAAAGGTCCTAAATAAAGTCACCATTGCCCTTGATGCTAAGCAATGTTGTGCTGCTATTTCTATTGACTAAAGCTTTTGATACGGTAGACTATTCCATTTTTGTGGGCCAGCTAAGGAGTATTGGTGTCTCTGAGGGGTCTTTGGCCTGGTTTGCTAACTACCTCTCTCAAAGAGTGCAGTGAATGAAGTCAGAACATCTGCGGTCTCAGCCACTGCCTGTCACCAAGGGAGTACCCCAAGGCTCGATCATAGGCCCCACGCTCTTCTCAATTTACATCAACAACATAGCTCAAGCAGTAGGAAGCTCTCGCATCCATTTATATGCAGATGATACAGTCTTATACTCAGCTAGCCCCTCCCCAGATTTTGTGTTAAACGCTCTACAACAAAGCTTTCTTAGTGTCCAACAAGCTTTCTCTGCCTTAACCTTGTTCTGAACACCTCCAAAATAAAGGTCATGTGGTTTGGTAAGACGAATGCCCCTCTCCCCACAGGTGTTATTACTACCGCTGAGGGTTTAGAGCTTGAGGTAGTCACCTCATACAAGTACTTGGGAGTATGGCTAGACGGTACACTGTCCTTCTCTCAGCACATATCAAAGCTTCAGGCTGAGGTTAAATCTAGACTTGGTTTTCTCTATCGTAATCGCTCCTCTTTCACCCCAGCTGCCAAACTAACCCTGATTCAGATGACGATCCTACCATACTAGATTACGAAGATGTAATTTATAGCTCGGCAGGTACGGGTGCTCTCAAGCAGCTAGATGTTCTTTACCATTCGGCCATCATATTTTCCACAAATGATCCTTATAGGACACATCACTGCACGCTATACTACTCTGTAAACTGATCATCTGTGTATACCCGTCGCAAAACCCACTGGTTGATGCTTATTCATAAAACCCTCTTAGGCCTCACTCCCCCCTATCTGAGATACCTACTGCAGCCTTCATCCTCCACATACAATGCTCGTTCTGCCAGTCACATTCTGTTAAAAGTCCCCAGAGCACACACATCCCTGGGACGCTCCTCTTTTCAGTTCGCTGCAGCTAGCGACTGGAACGAGCTGCAACAAACACTCAAACTGGACAGTTTTATCTCAGTCTCTTCATTCAAAGACTCAATCATGGACAAGCTTACTGACAGTTATGGCTGCTTCGCGTGATGTATTGTTGTCTCTACCTTCTTGCCCTTTGCGCTGTTGTCTGTGCCCAGTAATGTTTGTACCATGTTTTGTGCTGGAACCATGTTGTGCTGCTGCCATGTTGTGTTGCTACCATGATGTGTTTTCATGTGTTTCTGCCATGCTATGTTGTTGTCTTAGGTCTCTCTTTATGTAGTGTTGTGTTATCTCTCTTGTCGGGATGTGTGTTTTGTCCTATAATTGTTATTTTATTTATTTTTTTATCCCCCATCCCCGCAGGAGGCCTTTTGCCTTTTGGTAGGCATTGAAAATAAGAATTTGTTCTTAATTGACTTGCTTAGTTAAATAAAGATTCAATATTTCTTATTTTTTTAAACCCACCTGGACAAAAGGAATACCTATGTAAGAATGCTGTTCATTGACTACAGCTCAGCATTCAACACCAAGTTCCCTGGGACTGAACACCTCCCTCTGCAACTGGATCCTGGACTTCCTGACGGGACACCCTAGGCGGTGAGAGTAGACAGCAACACATCGCCACGCTGACCAGGGGTGTGTACTTAGTCCCCTCCTGTACCCATGATAGCATGGGTGAACAGGGAGTGAACAGGGAGTCCAACACCATCATCAAGTTCTCTGACGACCCGACAGTGACTGATCACCAACGACGAAGAGGCAGCCTATAGGAAGGAGGTCAGAGACCTGGCAGTGTGGTGCCAGGACAACAACCTCTCCCTCAACGTCAACAAGACAAAGGAGCTGATCAAGGACTACAGGAAACGGAGGGGCGAGCACCCCCCCATCCACATCAATGGGGCTGTAGTGGAGCAGGTCGAGATATTCAAGGTCCTCAGTGTCCACATCACTAAGGAATGAATATGGTCCAACACAGTTGTGAAGAGGGCACGACAGCGCCTCTTCCCCCTCAGGAGGCTGAAAAAATTTAGTATGGGCCCCTCAGATCTTCAAAAAGTTCTACAGCTGCACCATTGAGAGCATCTTGTCTGGCTGCATCAGCGCTTTGTATGGCAACTGAAAGGCACCGAACCACATCACTGGGCCCGAACTCCCTGCCTTCCAGGACCTCTATACCAGGCAGTGTCAGAGGAAAGCCCCAAAAATCATCAAAGAATCCATCCACCCAAGCCATAGACTGTGCTATGGCAAGAGGTAACAGCGCACCAAGTCTGGAACCAACAGGACCCTGAACAACTTCTACCCACAAGCCATAAGACTGATAAACAAGACTGCTGAATAGCTAATCCAATGGCTACACGGACTACCTTCATTGACCCTTTTTTTAACTATCTCTCTTGCGTTGACTCTCTACACACACACTAGGCTCCACCCACAAACTCACACATACTAATCATTCAATCAATCAAATGTATTTATCAAGCCCTTCTTACATCAGCTGATGTCACAAAGTGCTGTACAGAAACCCAGCCTAAAACCCCAAACAGCAAGCAATGCAGGTGTAGAAGCACGGTGGCTAGGAAAAACTCCCTAGAACTCCCTAGAAAGGCCAGAACCTACGAAGAAACCTAGAGAGGAACCAGGCTATGAGGGGTGGCCAATCCTATTCTGGCTGTGCCGGGTGGAGATTATAACAGAACATGGCCAAGATATTAAAATGTTCATAGATGACCAGCAGGGTCAAATAATAATAATCACAGTGATTGTCGAGGGTGCAACAGGTCAGCACCTCAGGAGTAAATGTCAGTTGGCTTTTCATAGCCGATCATTCAGGGTATCTTTACCACTCCTGCTGTCTCTAGAGAGTTGAAAACAGCATGTCTGGGACAGATCACACATCCAGTGAACAGGCCAGGGTTCCATAGCTGCAGGCAGAACAGTTGAAACTGGTGCAGCAGCATGACCAGGTGGACTGGGGAGAGCAATGAGTCTTCAGGCCAGGTAGTCCTGAGGCATGGTCCTAGGGCTCAGGTCCTCCGAGAGAGAGAAATAAAGAAAGAGAGAAAGAAAGAGAGAATTAGAGAGAGCATATTTCAATTCACACAGGACACAGGACACCGGATAAGATAAGAGAAATACTCCAGATATAACAGACTGACCCTAGCCCGGGGATACAAAAACTAGTGCAGCATAAATACTGGAAGCTGAGACAGGAGGAGTCGGGAGACACTGTGGCCCCGTCCGACGATACTCCCAGACAGGGCCAAACAGGTAGGATATAACCCCACCCACTTTGCCAAAGCACAGCCCCCACACCACTAGAGGGATATCTCACGAAGTACAGCCCACGAAGATCTCCCCCACAGCACAACCCAAGGGGGGGGGCGTCAACCTGGACAGGAAGATCACGTCAGTGACTCAACCCACTCAAGTGACGCACCCCTCCTAGGGATGGCATGGAAGAGCACCAGTAAGCCAGTGACTCAGCCCCTGTAATAGGGTTAGAGGCAGAGAATCCCAGTGGAGAGAGGGGAACCGGCCAGGCAGAGACAGCAAGGGCGGTTCGTTGCTCCAGTGCCTTTCCGTTCACCTTCACACTCCTGGGCCAGACTACACTCAATCATAGGACCTACTGAAGAGATGAGTCTTCAATAAAGACTTAAAGGTTGAGACCGAGTCTGCGTCTTTCACATGGACAGGCAGACCATTCCATAAAAATGGAGCTCTATAGGAGCTCTATACGTACGCTACGTCTTGTGACCGTAGCGTACGTGTAGGTATGTACGGTAGGACCAAATCGAAAGGATAGGTAGGAGCAAGCCCATGTAATTCTTTGTAGGTTAGTAGTAAAACCTTAAAATCAGCCCTTGCCTTAACAGGAAGCCAGTTAAGGCTAGCACTGGAGTAATATGATCACATTTTTTGGTTCTAGTCAAGATTCTAGCAGCCGTGTTTAGCACAAACTGAACTGTAGTTAGTGCTTTATCCGGGTAGCCGGAAAGTAGAGCATTGCAGTAGTCTAACCTAGAAGTGACAAAAGCATGGATACGTTTTTCTGCATAATTTTTGGACAGAAAGGTTCAGATTTTTTGCAATGTTACGTAGATGGAAAAAAGTTGTCCTTGAAACAGTCTTGATATGTTCTTCAAAAGAGAGATCAGGGTCAAGAGTAACGCCGAGGTCCTTTGAGACAACTGTACAACCATCAAGATTAATTGTCAGATTCAACAGAAGATCTCTTTATTTCTTGGGACCTAGAACAAGCATCTCTGATTTGTCCAAGTTTAAAAGTAGAACATTTGCCGCCATCCACTTCCTTATGTCTGAAACACAGGCTTCCAGGGAGGGCAATTTTGGGGATTCACCATGTTTCATCGAAATGTACAGCTGTGTGTCATCCGCATAGCAGTGAAAGTTAACATTATGTTTCCAAATGACATCACCAAGAGGTAAAATATATAATGAAAACAATAGTGGTCCTAAAACGGAGCCTTGAGGAACACCGAAATTTACAGTTGATTTGTCAGAGGACAAACCATCCTCAGAGACAAACTGATATCTTTCCGACAGAACCAGGCCAGAACTTGTCCGTGTAGACCAATTTGGGTTTCCAATCTCTCCAAAAGAATATGGTGATCGATGGTATCAAAAGCAGCACTAAGGTCCAGGAGCACGAGGACAGATGCAGAACCTCGGTCTGACACCATTAAAAGGTAATTTACCATCTTCACAAGTGCAGTCTCAGTGCTATTTTTCAAGAGAAGCCACTTTTAGTGAGTTTGGTATACATCCGGTGGATAGATGATAGATGACACCCCAACACACATAACATGCGTACACATGCATTCTTACGCGACATACACACTCACACACAAGTAGCTGCTACTACTCCACATACTGTATGCTGCTGATACAGCTAAGTCTTTGATCTATCCTGTTTCCTAGTAACTTTACCCCTACCTATATGTACTGTTCATAGCTACCTCAATTACCTTGTACCCCTGCACATCGACTCGGTACTGGTACTCCCTTTATATAGCCATGTTATTTTCTACTCCCTGTATATAGCCATGTCTTGTACCTCAGGAGAAAGGACTTAAAGATAGCTGTTTTTAAAGGCCAGCTTTACTAAGCGCTCATACTAGTGTGCATCTGTCTTTTTCAGAAGGGAAATTTAAGACTCTCTCCTTAAACTGATTTAATTCCCTCTCTTTACATTTATTCAATCCTTTTTTCAGCTACCTTCTGTTTTATTCCCCCTACAGATGCAAATATTGCACTAATGCAAATGCCCAATCTGGTGCACCATAGACAGCTGCTGTTTGGATTCAAACCACAATACTGTACTTTCACCTGTTAATATCAGTAGACATGTATACCTCTTTTAAAGGATTACGTATAACCGGAAACTTTAATACATAATATGGCAGTAACTGTTTTACCTGCATTTTGTACCATCAAATGCAACGGCCCTTGTCTTTCATCCACATAGTCCCATGTGGTTGCCCCATTATGTATGTTTAGGCGGTTATAGGTTGCAGCTACGCCTGTCTCTGTTATGGAAGTCTATGAATAATTGATTCAAGTTTTTTTTTTTCATCTTATGAGGGCAATCTGTTCAAGTGAAGGCTTTGGCAGGGAGATCTCTTTTTGTTCCATATGCTGCAGTAAATGTATTCCATTGAATTATTGTTAATCTCCTCTCCTGTGTTTTCTTTTTCTCTATATATATTTCTTACTGTTTCGTTTGGATATTCAGCACCATGGACAACGTTCTGAGTTTGGTTGCAATTCATCATATTCTCCACAGGGGGTCAGATCAAAGTCATTTAAAAAAAACTAAAAGCTCAATGGCAAATACAAGGGGTTAAGCAGTAAAAGGGGAAAACGATTTAATTTATCCGTAATTATTGATGAGAATGTCTCTGTATCTATTTCATTCACAGTGAACTTCCAGATTGTAGTTCAGCAAAAATAATTGTAATAACAACTTGTAAAGGATATTGTTATAACAACTTACATTGTACTTTAATGATATTGCTAGTGTGTGTGTGTGTGTGTGACAGATAATAAGAAACCTTCCATTCTTCCTGCAGATTGCACAGTTATGTTAAAAAATGTTTTTTATAACGCACGAGTAACTGAGAGCAGAGGAGACCTGAAGGAGACTGTCGCTATGACGGCCGTAACCCACTCTGCCTGTTGGTGTGTGTGTGTGTGTGCGAGTGCGCATGAGAGAGAGAGACAGAGAGAGAGACACAGAGAGAGACAGAGATAGAGGAGAGATGCAGGGAGAGCGAGAGGTCATGATCAGATGAGCTCCTGTATTTTTCAGCATATTCTTTCAAAAATATAGAGTTAGAGTTAGATAAATTTGGATTTTTTGTCAGGAACATATACAGGATCCCGACAAGTCTCGATACCACAACAGAACAGTCCACACCAGACCCTGACCATAGCGTCGACATCACAGCAGAACAGACAAATGAAGAACCCCAAGCCCAGGGGATCTCACCCCCTCTGAGCACCCCTCCTGTCAGCCACTCTGATAGCCCTCCCGACAACCCCCCCACACCCACTGAGGACATACACAAGACACAGATTGTACTCCTTATGGACTCAAATGGGAAATATATACAAGAAAAAAAACTTTTTCCCAAACACAGTGTGTCTAAACTCTGGTGTCCAAACACCCAGCGCGCCCTAGGCTTTCTGTCTAAGGACCAACTAGGTTCACCTAGCCACATAATAATACACACAGGCACCAACGACCTGAGAACACAGCAGGAAAGGGTGGCTACAGCACTGAAGGGAGTGATTGAAAAAGCTTCTTCTACTTTCCCTAATGCACAAGTGGTTATCTCCACCTTGCTACCACAAAAATACTTCCACCCTGCTACCATACAACGGGTAAACGCAAGTATTTCCCGTGACTGTGCCTCAAAACCAAATGTTTTCCTGGCCCACCACTCCACCCTGGACATGAACAGCCTATGACCAGGTCCACCTATACAAGGCAGCAGTGCCCACCTTCGCCCGGACTCTAAAGGACATCGCTCTCAAACGCAGCCCCAACACTTCACACAGGAGCAACAGATCAATAGACACCCCGCCCAGACCAACAAGACACTCTCCCAGACCTGAGGGACCCCCCCCTCCTGGACCTACACATAGAGGACCCACGCCGAGAGGACCTACATCCAGACCACAACACCACCAGCAACACCCCCACCCCAACCAATCAACACCACCATGCCCACACCCCATTTAGGCCCCCTCAGATCAGACCTATGCCCCTCCTGCCCACCCCATGTACCCCACCCCCGCAAAGAGGGCCTCAACATGTAAGTCACAAACACGCACAGGCCGTGAGCGTGCAGACAGGCCAAACCACCACTCTTACACTATCCCAAGCCAATGGCATGTACCAGGTGCTCAGCAGGCTCTGTTCACACTTACTGGCCTGAGGCCAAACCACCAACTACGTTGGACACTTTATGGAACACAAAGCCTTCACTATCTCATCCTGGAATATCCAAGGCCTGAGGTCATCTGCCTTTGGCCTAAAGAGCAGGAACCTGGACTTCATCGAAGAAATCGGAAATACAGACATTGTCATCCTACAAGAAACCTGGTATAGAGGAGACGGACCCACGGTTGCCCTCTATGTTACAGAGAGCTGGTAGTCCCATCCACCATACTACCAGGTGTGAAACAGGGAAGGGACTCAGGGGGTATGCTAATTTGGTATAGAGCAGACCTAACTCACTCCATTAAATTAAGCAAAACAGGAACATTTTACATTTGGCTAGAAATTCAAAAGGAAATGTTCTTAAAATAGAAAAATGTCCTCCTGTGTGCTACCTATATCCCCCAACTAGAATCCCCATACTTTAATGAAGACAGCTTCTCCATCCTAGAGGGGGAAATCAATAATTTCCAGACCCAGGGACATGTACTAGTCTGTGGCGACCTAAATGCCAGAACCGGACAATAACCTGACACTCTCAGCACACAGGGAGACAAACACCTTCCTGGAGGTGACAGCATTCCCTTCCCCATATGCCCCCCTAAGTATAACTATGACAACATAACCAACAAAAACGGGTCACAACTCCTGCAGCTCTGTTGCACGCTGGGTATGTACATAGTCAATGGTAGGCTTTGAGGGGACTCATATGGTAGGTACACCTATAGCTCATCTCTTGGCAGTAGTACTGTAGACTACTTTATCACTGACCTCAACCCAGAGTCTCTCAGAGCGTTCAGTCAACCCAATGACACCCCTATCAGACCACAGCTAAATCACATTCTACTTGAACAGAGCAATACTCAATCATGAGGCATCAAAGCCAAAGCAACTGAGTAAAAGAAGGAACAGCACGTCAGAAATCAGCTCAGTGTAATTGAAGAATCCATAGACTCTAACCACTTCTGGGGAAATTGGAAAGCACTAAACAAACATCAACACGAAGAAGTATCTATCCAAAATGGAGATGTATGGGTAAACCACTTCTCCAATCTTTTTGGCTCTATAACAAAGAACAAACAGCAAAAACATATACATGATCAAATACAAATCTTAGAATCAACTATTAAAGACTACCAGAACCCACTGGATTCTCCAATTGCCTTGAATGAACTACAGGACAAAATAAAAACCCTCCAAAAAAGCCTGTGGTGTTAATGGTATCCTCAATGAAATGATCAAATATACAGACAACAAATTCCAATTGGCTATACTAAAACTCTTTAACATCATCCTTAGCTCTGGCATCTTCCCCAATATTTGGAACCAAGGACTGATCACCCCAATCCACAAAAGTGGAGACAAATTTGACATTTACATTTAAGTCATTTAGCAGATGCTCTTATCCAGAGCGACTTACAAATTGGTGCATTCACCTTATGATATCCAGTGGAACAACCACTTTACAATAGTGCATCTAACTCTTTTAAGGGGGAGGGGGGGGTTAGAAGGATTACTTTATCCTATCCTAGGTATTCCTTAAAGAGGTGGGGTTTCAGGTGTCTCCGGAAGGTGGTGATTGACTCCGCTGACCTGGCGTCGTGAGGGAGTTTGTTCCACCATTGGGGTGCCAGAGCAGCGAACAGTTTTGACTGGGCTGAGCGGGAACTGTACTTCCTCAGAGGTAGGGAGGCGAGCAGGCCAGAGGTGGATGAACGCAGTGCCCTTGTTTGGGTGTAGGGCCTGATCAGAGCCTGAAGGTACGGAGGTGCCGTTCCCCTCACAGCTCCGTAGGCAAGCACCATGGTCTTGTAGCGGATGCGAGCTTCAACTGGAAGCCAGTGGAGAGAGCGGAGGAGCGGGGTGACGTGAGAGAACTTGGGAAGGTTGAACACCAGATGGGCTGCGGCGTTCTGGATGAGTTGTAGGGTTTTAATAGCACAGGCAGGGAGCCCAGCCAACAGCGAGTTGCAGTAATCCAGACGAGAGATGACAAGTGCCTGGATTAGGACCTGCGCTGCTTCCTGTGTGAGGAACGGTCGTACTCTGCGAATGTTGTAGAGCATGAACCTACAGGAACGGGTCACCGCCTTGATGTGAGTTGAGAACGACAGGGTGTTGTCCAGGATCACGCCAAGGTTCTTAGCACTCTGGGAGGAGGACACAATGGAGTTGTCAACCGTGATGGCGAGATCATGGAACGGGCAGTCCTTCCCTCAATTTGGCTTGAGGGTCTGCTATACAAATTGATATAAAGTGTTGTTGGGGGAAAAACATACGACATTATAAAATCCATGTACACAAAAAACAAGTGTGCGGTTAAAATTTCTTCCCACAGGGCCGTGGGGTGAGACATGGATGCAGCTTAAGCCCCACGCTCTTCAACATATATATCAACGAATTGGCGAGGGCACTAGAAAAGTCTGCAGCACCCGGCCTCAACCTACTATAATCTGAAGTCAAATGTCTACTGTTTGCTGATGATCTGGTGCTTCTGTCACCAACCAAGGAGGGCCTACAGCAGCACCTAGATCTTCTGCACAGATTCTGACAGACCTGGGCCCTGACAGTAAATCTCAGTAATACTAAAATAATGGTGTTCCAAAAACGTTGCCAGGACCACAAATACAAATTCCATCTAGACACCGTTGCCCTAGAGCACACAACACTATACATACCTTGGCCTAAAAATCAGCGCCACAGGTAACTTCCACAAAGCTGTGAACGATCTGAGAGACAAGGCAAGAAGGGCATTCTATGCCATCAAAAGGAACATAAATTTCAACATACCAATTAGGATCTGGCTAAAAATACTTAAATCAGTTATAGAACCCATTGCCCTTTATGGTTGTGAGGTCTGGGGCCCGCTCACCAATCAAGAATTCACAAAATGGGACAAACACCAAATTGAGACTCTGCATGCAGATTTATGCAAAAATATCCTCTGTGTACAACGTAGAACACCAAATAATGCATGCATAGCAGAATTAGGCCGATACCCACTAATGATCAAAATCCAGAAAAGAGACGTTAAATTCTACAACCACCTAAAAGGAAGCGATTCCCAAACCTTCCATAACAAAGCCATCACCTACAGAGAGATGAACCTGGAGAAGAGTCCCCTAAGCAAGCTGGTCCTGGGGCTCTGTTCACAAACACAAACACACCCCACAGAGCCCCAGGACAGCAAAACAATTAGACCCAACCAAATCATGAGGAAACAAAAAGATAATTACCTGACACATTGGAAATAATTTACAAAAAAACAGAGAACTAGAACACTATTTGGCCCTAAACAGAGAGTACAGTGGCAGAATACCTGGCCACTGTGACTGATCCAAACTTAAGGAAAGATTTGAGTATGTACAGACAGTGTGTAACGGCGTTCTAAATCTGCCTCCTCCTCGGACGAGGAGCGGACCAACACGCAGCGAGGTAAGTAGACATAAATGAATTTATTAGAAATACAAAGACGAATACGAAAACACTTGGAAAATTACAAAATAAGAAAACGACGTAGACGAAACCTGAACATGAACTTACATAACTACACGCAGAACTCACGGACAGGAACAGACTACATCAAACGAATGAACAGCCAAAACAGTCCCGTGTGGTGCACATACACAGACACGAAAGACACAGGAGACAATCACCCACAAACAAACAGTGTGAACAGCCAACCTATATATGGTTCTCAATCAGAGGAAAACGTCAAACACCTGTCTCTGATTGAGAACCATATAAGGCTGATTACAAGACCTAAACATAGAAACACAAAACATAGAAATGCCCACCCACACTCACGCCCTGACCGACTAACACATACAAAACAACAGAAAATAGGTCAGGAACGTGACACAGTGAGCATAGCCTTGCTATTGAGAAAGGCTGCTGTAGGCACACCTGGCTCTCAAGAGAAGACAGGCTATGTGCACACTGCCAACAAAATGAGGTGGAAACTGAGCTGCACTTCCTAACCTCCTGCCCAATGTATGACCATATTAGAGACAGACACATATTTCCCTCAGATTACACAGATCCACAAAGAATTCAAAAACAAACCCGACTTTGATAAACCCCCATATCTACGGGGTGAAATACCACAGTGTGCCATCACAGCAGCAAGATGTGTGACCTGTTGCCACAAGAAAAGGTCAACCAGTGAAGAACAAACACCATTGTAAATACAACCCATATTTATGCTTATTTATTTTTCCTTTTGTACTTTAACCATTTGTACATTGTTACAACACTGTATATATACATAATATGACATTTGTAATGTCTTTATTATTTTGGAACTTCTGTGAGTGTAATGTTTACTGTTCATTTTTATTGTTTATTTCACTTTTGTATATTATCTACTTCACTTGCTTTGGCAATGTTAACATGTGTTTCCCATGCCAAGAAAGCCCCTTGAATTGAATTGAGAAAGAGAGAGACAGAGACAGAGAGGGAGAGAGAGAGAGAGAGAGTGTATTTTTAGAATGTTGTATTTATTAGGATCCCCGTTGTAACGGCTGTTTTCCTCCTCTTCGTCCGAAGAGGAGGAGGAGGGATCGGACCAAAATGCAGCGGTTGATGAATACATGAAGATTTATTAAAGCAAGACCCAGCTCACGCCCTGACCATACTAAACACATACAAAAACAACGGAAAACAGGTCAGGAACGTGACACCCGTTAGCTGCTGTCAATGCAGCAGCTGCAGTGCCTTCAGAAAGTATTCACACCCCTTGACTTTTCCACATTTTGTTGTGTTACAGACTGAATTTAAAATTGCTTAAATTTAGATTTTTTAGGTCACTGGCCAACATACAATACCCCATAATGTCGAAGTGGAATTATGTTTTTCCAAAATTGTCCTAATTAATAAAAAATGTAATGCTGAAATGTCTTGGGTCTATAAGTATTCAACCCCTTTGATATGGCAAGCCTAAATAAGTTCAGGAGTAAAGATTTGTTTCACAAGTTACAGAATAAGTTGCATGGACTCACTATGTGTGTAATAATAGTGTTTAACATGATTTTTGAATGACTACCCCATCTCTGTACCCCACACATAAAATTCTCTGTAAGGTCCCACAGGCATCCTTCTTCCTAACTCAGTTGCCAGAGAGGAATGAAACCACTCAAGGATTTCACCATGATTTCACCATGAAGCCAATGGTGACTTTATCATACAGTAGTTACAGAGTTTAATGGCTGTGATAGGAGAAAACTGAGGATGGATCAACAACATTGTATTCAGTCCACAATGAAGGACGACTGTACAGAATAAAACTATTCCAAAACATGCATACTGTTTGCAACAACTCACTAAAGTAATGTGGCAAAGCAATTAACTTTTCGTCCTGAATACAAACTGTATTCGTTTCGGACAAATCCAATACAACACATTACTGAGTACCACTGTCCATATTTTCAAGCATAGTGGTAGCTGCATCATGTTATGGGTATGCTTGTAATCGTTAAGGAGTGGGGAGTTTTTCAGGATGAAAAAGAAACAGAATGAAGTTAAGCTCAGACAAAATCCTAGAGGAAAACTTAGTCTGCTTTCCACCAGACACTGGGAGATGAATTCACCTTTCAGCAGGACAATAACCTAAAACACAAGGCCAAATCTACACTGGAGTTGCTTACCAAGACAGTGAATGTTCCTGAGTGGCGGAGTTACAGTTTTGACTTAAATCTACTTGAAGACCTGAAAATGGTTGTCTAGCAATGATCATAACCAATTTGACAGAACTTTTGAAAAGAATAATGGGCAAATGTTGCACAATCCAGGTGTGCAAAGCTCTTAGAGACTTACCCAGAACGACTCGGAGCTGTAATTGCTGCCAAAGGTGATTCTAACATGTATTGACTCAGGGGTGTGAATAATTATGTACATTTGCTATTTCTGTATTTAATTTTCAATAAATGTGCAAACATTTCTAAAATCATATTTTCACTTTGTCATTATGGGAATAGTTTGTAGATGTGTGAGATTTTTTTTCATGTAATCCATTTTGAATTTATGCTGTTACACAACAAAATGTGGAATAAATCAAGGGGTATGAATACTTTCTGAAGGCACTGTACTCTTCCTGGGGTCCAAACAGGGTTAAAATAGTTACATCACACCAAAACACACCAACAGCCTACATCATAAATAAAACAATACATCATACAATACATTATTACTCTAATATTACAAATGTACAGTGTAAAATAATGCAATACCACAACATTTAAATGTGTGTGTAAAAGTGTGTGTGCGTATGTGAGTGTGTTTGTGTGTGTGTGTGTGTGTTTACGGTCCACGTGAGGTGTTGTTTTATCTGTTTTTATTCATCTGATTTTAGTGCTCACTTAAGTTACTTGATGTGGAAGACAGTTCCTTGCATGGCTCTATGTAGTACTGCATGTTTCCCAGTCTGTTCTGGACTTGGGACTGTGAAGAGACCCCTGGTGGCATGTCTTGTGGGGTATGTATGGGTGTCTGAGCTTTGTGTCAGCTGTTTGAACAGACACAAACACATTTTTACTTCCTTGATGTGTAGAACTTTGGCATTCAGTTTCATGTGACGAACGCAGACCTCAAACAACTTGTGTTCTTTCTGCATGAACAAAAAATAACATATCGTCAGTTCTCTATTTTTGCCACTAGTTGTCACTATCGTACCATACCACTACAGGACCTTTATACAACGTTGTTCCAAGTTGGGGAAGACAAAAAGTGTAACACATGAACCTTACGCAAACAAAAAGTACAAGTGGGAAAAGGTAACGATATTATTGGTTGTAGCTACCATTGGCGTTAAAACATTTTAATGAATATGTCCTTTTTTTTGTATTATATAAGATAGCATAATCATAGTAAGACATTCGATGTGTGTATTATAGCTAGCCTGGTTACTGCTAGCTAGCCCGCTATCAATGTCAAATCACCTGTAGCCGCCTGATAAATACTGCCAACTACCCTTTATATACGCGGACTGGGTATAACGGACTAGGTAGGTACTAGTCTCGCGTTGCCATACCTCAAAGGTTCTCAACGAGGCTAGGTAACGTTAGCTACTAGCTAGTGTAGCAAGAAAAGACTAGCTAGATGTTGAAAATAGTTTTGACTGCTATTGTAGCTGAATAACCAGTCGTGTTTTCGTGCATGTGCAGTTTAAATTAGAACAAATTAAAACTATCATATAAGTTGTACGTGAGGGGTCTTCGGTGTAGCCTTGCGAGACTAACGTTACCTGTAAGTGTTTTATCAATGTTTTTTGACGCGTTCCGTAGTTTTCGTTAGAAAATGTTGTACCTTGTATGTAGTTATGTCACACTCAGTGGTGTAAAGTACTTAAGTACAAATACTTTAAAGTACTACTTAAGTAGTTGTTTGGGGTATCTGTACTTTACTAGTTATATTTTTGACTATTTTTACTTCTACATTCCTGACGAAAATATTGTACTTTTTACTCCACACAGTTTTCCTACGACCCAAAAGTACTTGTTACAATTTGAATGCTTAGTAGGACAGGAAAATAGTCAAATTCCCGCACTTATCAAGAGCACATCCCTGGTCATCCCTTCTGCCTCTGATCTGGCGGACTCACTAAACAAACACAAATGCTTCATTTGTAAATTATATCTGTTGGAGGGTGCCCCTGGCTATCTGTAAAAAAAGATAATGGTGGTGTCTGTTTTGCTTAATATAAGTAAATGGAAATTAGTTATACTTTTGCTTTTGATACTTAAGTATATTTGATCAATTACATTTACTTTTGATACTTAAGTATATTTAAAACCAAATACTTTTTACTCAAGTAGTATTTTACAAGGTGACTTTTACTTGAGGTATTTTCTATTAAGGTATCATACTTTTACCCAAGGATGACAATCTGGTACTTTTTCCACCACTGGTCACACTCCAATTCAATATTGCTAAATTCTATATAGCTACTTCCTCAATAAGCCAAATATCACATAGTTACCATGATTCATACCACAAATTTTGACCACACTGGTAAACCTCTTTAATGTCAATTTAAGCCCTTCAGTACTTTGACCACCTATGAGAGATAATCTGCATCAAGTATTCCATTTATTCAGGCATTGCTACAGTATATTCTCAGCATTGCTGTTATTATTGAATACATTTCCCATTCATCTCTAATCCTGTGTTCTACTGTTTTTCAGTGTTCTGTGGGGGTGACCATGGTTTGAGGGAACAAAGATGTCTGCCCGTATTCCGCTGGTCCTCCTGGCCTGCGGCTCCTTCAACCCCATCACCAACCAGCACATGCGGCTGTTCGAGCTGGCCAGGGATCACCTGCACCAGACAGGTCGTGCACCATAGAGACCCTATATTAATTTGCTATGTTCGTGTTGCCTCCTAGACTTGTATTATGCACCTGTCTGTTTATTTCGTCAGTGTGATCACGGGACAGTGGAAGGTAGAAGTCCCCCAAAGGGTTTCTGTGAAGCTTTCAGGAGCATTTACATTGTGGTTAAGTATCAATAGTAATCTGTACAGATAGAGCTGTGCCTTCCTTGCACACTACTTTACACCTTGTGCCTTGACATGAGCCTACACATTCAGTCTATTTATATAGACCAAATAAACAGTTGGAATAAATATTGTTCTTATTTTCCTATGGACCCTGGGGGCATAAGATGTCAGCTGACCTGTGAGAATGTGAACATTGTACAGAATAAGCTGTATAGTATTATATTGCGTGGTGACTAAAGCTTTGTTATATTTTCCCATGTTGTAGACTTGGCCTTAATCCCATAGCCTTGTGATCGGTCGTAGCCGTTTCTGGTGCAATAAGGAAGACAATATAGCATTGAGGGGATTCAATTAGGTGTGTTTTGCACCGGGTGAAAGTTAATTGCATTCATTCTGGAACCAGGCTGCCTCCTGGGCGTGAGCCAGGTGCCCTGTTCGAAACCCACGGTGAAGTCGGCTCAAAACAAAAGTGACGTAAATTAAGTACGTCGAGTAATGAGTAAGATTCTGTGTTTTCACATGCAAAAGTGATTGCTTTAGATAAAAATGCTTTAGGTGCCCTCAATGAAAACTATTTTAACATTTTCAAACATATTTTTATGGAAAAGATATGTTGTATGTTTCTGGATGATGCACCATGCTTCCTTGTTGACAACATGACCGAGCGGCGCAGATTACTGTTAGATTTGAGAAGGGTGCTCCTCAGTCACTGCTTTTGCCCATTCACATCACGGGCCATAGACCGGTGCCCCGTGACTCAGTATAATCCAATCTGCCCAATGTCAGAGAGTGGGGAGGATCAAGAGTCTCATCAACCAATGAATTACCCCCTTTCAGGTCAGTTTCAGGTTGTGGGCGGGATTGTGTCTCCGGTGAGTGACGGCTATGTCAAGCAGGGCCTGGTGTTGGCCAAGCACCGCATCGCTATGGCGAGGCTGGCACTGCAGAGTTCAGACTGGGTCTCCGTTGACGATTGGGAGAGCCAGCAGCCCGACTGGACAGAGACAGTGGTCACAATGAGGTGTGGAGTCACACATTTTCACAGTTTCAACCTTTAAACTAATTGATTAAGTAACTACTAGTATATCACAGCCCCAAAATGGCTTCTCTCTGAAGAAATGTTTTGAGAAGTTTATTACTGCTTTGATGAACACTAAAAAAAGATGTATGTTATTAGAGATTTTGTGGAATCAGCATTGCCTTGTGATGCCACTGGTCATGTGCACCACAGTCGTCACTATGCAAGTTAGCCGCTGAGTGTAACCCTTTCATAACTTTAAGTGTTTTTGTTAAAAATAACACAATACGATTCAGAGCTTTTATCTAAGATCTGATAGGTCAGGATTCCACCTCAAACATTAGTGTTTACAAGTGGTCAATACCTTAAACTAACCATGGTATCTTTTACTGGATGTTTTTGATTTACAATAATAGGGTTTTACTTAGCAAAATCCTTCAATTCAGCTCCACTTTATTCATGAAATAATATCATGTTGTAAAAATGTCTAATTCCCTTTGTAAAGCATCTCAGCATGCAGAAAGACTTAATTGAACCTGCCAGTCAGAGCTTCATCCTCCTTTTCAGCCAGACAGATCCCGTCTAGACCTGACATTAAAAATAACTTTGATAATCCTATCACAAATGATTTAGACAATCTCATTAAAGGCTTAGTTTGCATCCACACCCTGTATTAAAATGTCTCCCAACATGATGTGTCACATCATGCCTCGACTGTCCACGTTCATGATCAGAATTTCCCACTTCATCTGAGGACCGTTACAACTACATTTACATGACTGTTGTGGTCCATCAGATCCGATCACAATGCATGTACTCTATTCTACACGTGTCCATAAACATCCAATTCTACTGAATATGAACAACATCCAATAACATTGTAATACCAGGTGTACACTGGTCCGGAGCCTTGGTTTATGTCCTCCCATGTTGTACTTCCCAGCCCTCATTCTTTAGCTCTTCATTAGCCGTTAGCGCTCCATAGAATCTCCTCTTCCCGCACCACAAGCCTGTTCGCAATAGAGCTCCCTGGGTAAAAATCCCCTCTGTTGCTGCTCCATGCCAAATGTTCTTTGTGCCAGAAACCACCTCAGATTTAAGGCTGCGATGCCAGAGATTCCAGGGATATTGCAGCAACATGGGGCCCATGCCAGGTCTGAGTCTTTACTGGGGTCAGATCCCTTGCTGCTGGCTGAGTTTGTTGCTATTGTAACCTGTTGCCATAGTGATTAAGTGGATGTGGGACACAGTTGCATTTGATATTGATCAACCAGTTGAAACTATACATACAGAAAGTTACCTCCACTTTACATGCGTGGGATATTGAGTGTTTATCTCCCACAATGGCACTCACTATTGATTTGATTTACAAGTCACATAAATGGACCAGCAACCTTTCATTTAGGGTTACACATAAACATGACACGCATTTAGTTATATGTACTCAACGACTATGTGCACCCATGCAAATGTAAACACACACACCCACACATACAAACATAAATGCACACGCAGCTGAAGTGCTGTTCCCAGCTGAAGTGCTGTGATGCATTATACAACCCTCTCCTTGTCCCCTCTGCTCTGACAAATTCCCTTGTTGAGCGAGCTGTCTGCACTCTTAAGCTGCGTTTGCGCAACAAGGGGAGCTGATTAAAGCCATGAAGTGGCCTGTTGTCCACATTGGAGCAGGGCTGTTGAAACCTATGGGATCACGTAACCCAAAACACAAATCTTCTAGAACATCTGTAAGAGGCTTTTGCTCTCAACAGCATATTTCTTTATTGGTTTTCTTTGCGGTTGTCATATGTTTATTTGTGTCTCCCTTTGCGTTGTCCTGCTGGCAGGTACCATTATGGTCGGATACTGAAGCAGTACCAAGAGGGCACAGGGAAGGACAGTGGTCCAACCACAAACTCCCATCATATCACAAGTAAGACCCTCCTTGACCTTGCACTCTGTAGCATGGGCCCATTCTAGCCCCTTCTCCTTTTATGTTCAAAGATCTAAAAGGATTGGATAGGTCAGGGTTCTGCAACGTGTGGCTCTGGAGCCGCGTGCTGCTCTTTACCTGTCCCTTTGTGGGCCCATGGTGATCCAAGTAGTATTTTGATGTTATCAATCAACTATAAAAGTAGTTGAAAGAACAAATCAAATAAGCTGTACTCACACTTGAACAACCACATGAGACGTATTTAACAACAGTTGAAATTGGCCTTCAACACTCAACACAATTCTGTTTTATGGGACTTTTATGGGAAGTGGACTGAAATGGAACTGGGCCTCTCTCTCGGCACCAACTGAGCTGCAAATCAAATTGTATTAGTCACATGCACCCAATACAACAGGTGTATACCTTACTGAGAAATGCTTACTTACAAGCCCTTAACCAACAATGCAGTTCAAGAAAAAGAGTTCAGAAAATATTTATGAAGTAAAAAGAATAATAAAAAGTAACACAATAAAATAACAATAACGAGGCTATGTGCGGGGGCACTGGTTAGTGGAGGTAATTTGTACATGTAGGTAGGGGTAAAGTGACTATGCATAGATAATAAACAGCAATCATCCTCTATTAATTATAAACCTCCACATTGGCACTATAGTGTGCCTGTGTTATTACACTGCAGTGCTAGCGAACGCAGATAAAGATCATTAGCTTTTGTTCACGCGCATTTCGGTTCGGAAGGTTTGTGCCACGGAAAATACAATATTGAATTAAATGGATTTAGGGATGAAATCCGAATGCTCAGTTACGTCGTACTGTGTTGGTGGTCAGCTGGCTTGGGGTTACATCTGGTTAACACCTATATTTATGAAGAAAATGGCTCATTCTAGTGAGGGATGGATTACATGGTTTACCGCAGTAGAAATAAAGAAATTGGCAAAACAAATGAATAACTAACTCTCAGCAAACCAATTAAAACCATGGCTTTCATGTTTACTTCAACATGATGGCCACATCCAAATCTCTCTTGGGTGGAGAGCAGGGGAGACATCAGTGTGAAGGCCGCCATTCACCAACGCTTCCTTTTCTTGGCCCTCTCTCAGGCTCCTCTCCCAGGCTGAAGCTGCTGTGCGGAGCTGACTTCCTGGACACCTTCAAGGTGCCGGGCCTGTGGCTGGACGACCACGTGGAGGAGGTGGCGGGCCGCTTCGGCCTGGTCTGTGTCAGCCGGGGGGGCCTGGAGCCTGAGCGCGACGTGCACGAGTCGGAGACACTGTCACGCCATTGGCAAAACATCTTCCTGGTGCGCGAGTGGGTCCGCAACGAGACCAGCGCCACGGAGGTCCGGCGGGCCTTGAGACGAGGCCTCAGTGTCAAGTACCTCCTCCCAGATTCTGTCATCAAGTATATCCACCAGCACAACCTCTATACCGGGGATAGTGAGTTGAAGAATAAGGATGTGCTATTGAGGCCGCTTACCAAGCAGACAGAGATGCCTGTGAAAACTCTGGATGATTGACTGAGAGACTGCCATTGGCCTTCATTGATGGAAGCAAGCATATGATGTGCCAATAGCAGATACATCTACTGACTTTGCAAGAACAGGCCATGTGGCCCATAACTAGTTCACTTCTGTCATCTCAGTTGAATATGTGGCACACCACACGCACAATGTTTTGCCATCAGTGGTTGCCTTTTTTATAAGCAGATTTATACACATTTGTTAATGTTGGCAAACTTGATGTAACAGCAAAGACATTTGTGCAGCAGTGCAGATGACTAGAGAGACCAGATGAGAATTGTGATTGACGTGGTGGATTGTAGTAAGCTGGACTAGTTTAGGATGCTCCTAAACTATTGCTGACATGTAATCTGTTTTGGAAGAGATGACATCATCACCCCCAACAGCCCGCAGATACAGTCCGGGTATGTGCTGGTTGGCTAGTCTACATGATCAGATTATTATGGATAAGAGCGAGAATATTTGTATTTGTCAAAAGGCAGTCAAGCATCGATCATCATGTCACCAGAATAATATCCTCGATATTTATTGGAAATGACCATCAAGCTCATCACCGTGCACTTTCAACACCATGTGAAGCTCATCATAACTGTAGCCTAATAAACTGTATGCTTTCTCGAGTCGTAGTGGGGGGACCGGACCACACGCCACTCCAAGTTTACTTCGATGTGATGATATCACTATTTGCACATAAAGGCATTTAAGTGTAAGTTTATTTTATTTTTACAGGGACAGTGCACATTAATCAACGTTTCAGTAAAAGTGCCGGTTTTAGCCAGCCGGCTAATTTTCAACCGCAGTCCCTGGGCAGATTATTAAAAACAATTACAATATAGACAATCATTGAGCAGTGAGCACACGCAGAGCAACATAGGACAAGCAAGACATAGCATACAGACAGAGCGACATAGGACAAGCAAGACGTAGCATACAGACAGAGCAACATAGGACAAGCAAGACGTAGCATACAGACAGCAACATAGGACAAGCAAGACGTAGCATACAGACAGAGCAACATAGGACAAGCAAGACGTAGCATACAGACAGAGCAACATAGAACAAAATTCATAAAAGCAACAAAGTGTTTCCACACCTCACAAGCTACAGACAACAGTCAACATGGAAAGCGGCAATACACAGCTAGGGATTATGTTCACAAATCTGATTGACCTTTAGCCATGTCTACATGCATTTTGTGAAAGTGTGATATGTTTGATATTTCCTCCACATTCCTTGCATAATTAATTTTGCGGATACAAAAAGATCCCACCCACCATGTCGAATGAACAAACTATTTGTCGGTATTAATAAAATTGTACCGAAACGTTCTGTTTCCATCACGGCTGTCATTACTTTTTTTTTTTTATACAGTATGACTTTATTCGCATAAAAACTGTGGATGGAAACGTGGTTTATGTTACCGATAGGCCAACACTTAGCACCGTTTTATATGGCCACTGTGCAAATGCAAATGTCAAGACAGTGGTTGTTCAGTTTAAAACACGGCTATGCCTAATCGAATTAGCAGAGTTGTACAATTTATGGTGTCATAAAAATTAAAAAATGCACCTCCCGGGTGGCGCAGTGGTCTAGGGCACTGCATCGCAGTGCTAACTGCGCCACGCGCCCAGGCTCTGTCGCAGCCGGCCGCGACCGGGAGGTCCGTGGGGCGACGCACAATTGGCATAGCGTCGTCCGGGTTAGGGAGGGTTTGGCCGGTAGGGATATCCTTGTCTCATCGCGCTCCAGCGACTCCTGTGGCGGGACGGGCGCAGTGCGCGCTAACCAAGGGGGCCAGGTACACGGTGTTTCCTCCGACACATTGGTGCGGCTGGCTTCCGGGTTGGAGGCGCGCTGTGTTAAGAAGCAGTGCGGCTTGGTTGGGTTGTGCTTCGGAGGACGCATGGCTTTCGATCTTCGTCTCTCCCGAGCCCGTACGGGAGTTGTAGCGATGAGACAAGATAGTAATTACTAGCGATTGGATACCACGAAAATTGGGGAGAAAATGGGATAAAATTTATAAAAAATAAAATAAAATGCACCCCCGCCCCAACGTAAAAATATTTCCAATAATGTTTACGCCCACAAATAACAAATGTAGCAACCCTGTGTTTATGAACGTGGATATAGACTTCAGCATGATTTTGTGGCACAGTCGATGCCACGCAGGTCTATGGGCCAGAAGGTTGAGTGTTCACCGACCACCACAGAGGAGCTCACTCTCCCATCATGTTTCATCACTGGTAGGCCTGAAACATTCTTCCTCACCTCAAGTTCAACTGTCCGAGTCAGTTGTAGCAACGGTGCACACTGCCTTCATATCATAGGCTTGCAGTAGCTAAAGCTTAATAATAACCACACCAAACCTTCACAAAAGTTTGTAAACTTGAGTGTAATATCAAAAGTCAAGCCATTGTTTATAGGGAATATAAAGTAAAAACAGGCCATTATATTGCAGCAAACACAACATAACAGTTGGAATTTAATTTGGCCTAAGAAAATGGCTCAACTGAATGAAATACAACAATTGCGAACTGGTTTAAACCTTATTGCAGTAATTACCAACAAAGGCAAGTACGTACCATACACAACAAATTACAGAAATAGAATCATATCATATACAGACCTACTTATAACCTAGCTTAAACTAAATACGGAGCACACAATTAAAAAGACAAATAAAATGTCATTTAGCCAATGAAAATGTCTCAACAGAATTAAACAAAACAGGTTTTGCGTATTAAAAAAAAATAAAAAAAAGTGTTCTATAAATAAATAGGCTTAATAATAAATGATATACAATAATAAGGATAAAACAAGTTATTAGAAATACATTTAAGTTTCAAAATTGCATCCTACCTGAATAGGGAGTTGCCACTGTAGCCTGTATTTGGCCATGCCAACGTTCTTCTCATCTTCATCTACAATATTAAAACTTATATTAAATTCCCCTTGTAGACTTTTCACTATAGGTGTACTCTTTTTCCTCTAACTTTTGTTTTACTTCAATGAAAAAGCCATCTATCTTCACAATCAACAGTGGCCTAGGCCAAGGCTCCTCTCTCGCTCGGTCTCTCCTAAGCAGCAGGCTCATGTGCACACAATGCGTGAGAGAATGGTTCTGAAGCGCGAATTTGGGGCGTAGGTTATGATAGACAGCCTCTCCAGGACAATTTGGGGCGTAGGCTATGATAGACAGCCTCTCCAGGACAATTTGGGGCGTAGGCTATGATAGACAGCCTCTCCAGGACAATTTGGGGCGTAGGCTATGATAGACAGCCTCTCCAGGACAATTTGGGGCGTAGGCTATGATAGACAGCCTCTATAGGACAATTTGGGGCGTAGGCTATGATAGACAGCCTCTCCAGGACAATTTGGGGCGTAGGCTATGATAGACAGCCTCTCCAGGACAATTTGGCCTGCTACAATTCTATTTATTGACTTTTCCACAGGCTAAGGGAAACCCTGGTGCATTGTTCCATCAGAGTTGTGTTTTCTATCATTCACTTGTTGCAAATAAAAGTCTGTGCACATAAAAAAATAAATGTTGAGCTTAAATTCACATGTACCGAATAAAAAATCCAAAGCAATGGGTTTCCATCACATTTTCAACTCTAGGCCTACTGATGGTTTTGTCACAACATGTTTTACATAGGTATAGCAAATGTGCCCACTCTGGTATTGGCACGTGCGCTCTAGCCAACAGGTTGCAGATACAGTGCAGGTATTTATTTACATTTTTTTTTACCTCTGACCTTTAACTAGGCAAGTCAGTCAAGGATAAATTCTTATTTACAATCACAGCCTACCAAGGCACAGTGTTTTAACTGCCTTGTTCAGGGGCAGAATGACAGAATTTTACCTTGCTGGGATTCAATCCAGCAACCTTTCGGTTACTGGCCCAACGCTCTAACCACTAGGCTACCTGTCGACCCAGGTATAGCCTACTACATGATGATATCATTATTCACAAAAGCACCAGATTATTTTTATTTGTCAAATGTCAGCCAAGCATCATTTCAGCAGAATAAGACCCTCCATATTTATTGAAAGGAGCATCAACTGCATATTTATTGAAAGGAGCATTGGCTGACACTGCACTTTCACCACCTTGTGAAGTTCATCAGAACGTATTTCATCTGTAGCTTAATAAACTGCATGCTTTCTCATGATATCCTGACATTTTTTATCCAACATGTAGACTACTTTACTGCATTTAGTCCTATTTTTTTTAAAGGCGCACACAGCCTACATGTCAATACAACTATCTAGGTCAAATAGGGGAGAGGCGTTGCTTAATCTGTTTTTTGAAACAAGGTTTGCTGTTCATTTGAGCAATATGAGATGGAACAGAGTTCCATGCAATAATGGCTCTACATAAATCTGTACGCTTTCTTGAATTTGTTCTGGATTTGGGGACTGTAAAAAGACCCCTGGTGGCATGTCTGGTGGGGTAAGTGTGTGTGTGTGTGTCAGAGCTGTGTGTAAATTGACTATGCAAACAATTTGGGATTTACAACACATTCATGTTTTTTTATAAAATAAGTGATGTAGTCAAATCAAATGTATTTATATAGCCCTTCTTACATCAGCTGATATATCAAAGTGCTGTACAGAAACCCTGCCTAAAACCCCAAACAGCAAGCAATACAGGTGTAGAAGCACGGTGGCTAGGAAAAACTCCCTAGAAAGGCCAAATCCTAGGAAGAAACCTAGAGAGGAACCAGGCTATGAGGGGTGGCCAGTCCTCTTCTGGCTGTGCCGGGTGGAGATTATAACAGAACATGGCCAAGATGTTCAAATGTTCATAAATGACCAGCATGGTCAAATAATAATAATCACAGTAGTTGTCGAGGGTGCAACAAGTCAGCACCTCAGGAGTAAATGTCAGTTGGCTTTTCATAGCCGATCATTGAGAGTATCTCTACCGCTCATGCTGTCTCTAGAGAGTTGAAAACAGCAGGTCTGGGACAGGTAGCACGTCCGGTGAACAGGTCAGGGTTCCATAGCCGCAGGCAGAACAGTTGAAACTGGAGCAGCAGCACGGCCAGGTGGACTGGGGACAGCAAGGAGTCATCATGCCAGGTAGTCCTGAGGTATGATCCTAGGGCTCAGGTCCTCCGAGAGAGAGAAAGAAAGAGAGAATTAGAGAGAGCATACTTAAATTCACACAGGACACCGGATAAGACAGGAGAAGTACTCCAGATATAACAGACTGACCCTAGCCCCCCGACACAAACTACTGCAGCATAAATACTGGAGGCTGAGACAGGAGGGGTCAGGAGACACTGCGGCCCCATCCGATGATTCCCCCGGACAGGGCCAAACAGGCAGGATATAACCCCACCCACTTTGCCAAAGCACAGCCCCCACACCCCTAGAGGGATACCTTCAACCACCAACTTACCATCCTGAGACAAGGCCGAGTATAGCCCACAAAGATCTCCGCCACGGCACAAGTCAGTCTCTCCTCAACTCTTAACCAAGAGAGACTGGTATGCATAGCATTTATATCAGCCCTCTGATTACAACAAAGAGCAAGACATGCAGTTCTGTTCTGGGCCAGCTGCAGCTTAACTAGGTCTTTCCTTGCAGCACTCGACCACACGACTGGACAATAATCGAGATTAGACAAAACTAGAGCCTGTAGGACTTGCTTTTTGGAGTGTGGTGTCAAAAAAGCAGAGCATCTCTTTATTACGGCTAGACCTCTCCCCATCTTTGCAACCATTGAATCTATGTTTTGACCTTGACCGTTTATAATCTAAGGTAACGCCAAGTAATTTAGTCTCCTCAATTTGTTCAACAAAGGCTGCACGGAAATCTAACAGTACAGTTCCCACAATCATCTTATTAACAATTTCTTTCAACCAATCATCAGTCATTTGCGTCAGTGCAGTACATGTTGAGTGTGCCCTTCTCTAAGCATGCTGAAAGTCTGTCGTTAATTTGTTTACAGAGAAATAGCATTATATTTGGTCAAACACCATTTTTTCCAACAGTTTGCTAAGAGCTGGCAGCAAGCTGATAGGTCTGCTGTTAGAACCAGTAAAGGCCTCTTTACCACTGTTGGGTTGCGGAATTACTAACGGCTTCCCCGAAGGCCTGAGAACAAAGACTTTCCTCAAGGCTCAGATTAAATATATGACAGATAGGAGTGGCTATAGAGTCAGCTACCATCATCAGTAGCTTTCCATCTAAGTTGTCAATGCCAGGAGGTTTCTCATTGATCAATAACAATTTTTCCACCTCTCCCACATTAACTTTACAAAATTCAAACTTTGCAATGCTTTTTCTTTATTTGTTTTTTTATGCATGAATACAATGGCTCACTGTTCGTTGTTGGCATTTCCTGCCTAAGTTTGCCCACTTTGCCAATGAAGTAATCATTAAAATAATTGGCAACATCAAATGGTTTTGTGATGAATAAGCATTCTGATTCGATGAAAGATGAGTTGAATTTGTCTTTCTGACCATTTCATTTAAAGTACAAGTTTTTTTCCAACATTCTTTATATCATTGATCTTAGCTTCCTAACACAGTTTCTTATTTTTGTTGAGTTTAGTCACATCATTTGCAGTAAGTCAGCCAGTCAGATGTGCAACCAGGCTTATTAACCACTCCCTTTGCTCCATCTCTTTCAACCATGCAGTTTTTCAATTCCTCATCAATCCATGGAGCCTTAACAGTTCTAACAGTCTGTTTCTTAACAGGTGCATGTTTATCAATAATTGGAAGAAGCAATTTCATAAATTCATCAAGTGCAGTGTCTGGATGCTCCTCAATAATCACATCAGACCAACAAATATTTTTAACATCATCCACATAAGAGTCACAGCAAAATCTTTTGTATGATCTCTTATAGACTATTTTGGGCCCAGCTGTTGGAACTTTGGCTTTCCTGGATATAGCCACTATATTGTGATCACTGCATCCAATGTGTACGGATACAGCTTTAGAGTAAAGTTCTACAGTATTAGTAAAAATATCATCGATACATGTGGATGATCTTGTTTCTGTAGTGTTTGTAAACACCCTGGTAGGTTGATTAATAACCTGAACCAGATGACAGGCACTGGTTACAGTGAGAAGCTTCCTCTTGAGCAGACAGCTTGATCACAACCAGTCAATATTCAGCTCCTCAAGAAAGTAGAATGCTCTGTTTACATCATATACACTATCATGCGTTTCACACACATTATTTAGATACTAACTGTTTGCACTTGGTTGTCTATAGCAACACCCCAAAAGAAAAGGCATTAGATGTGCCAAGTGAACCTGCAACCACAACACTTCAATAACACTTGACATAAGATATTCTCTAAGCATTACAGTGATATGGCTCTGAATATATACAGCAACACCTTGACCATAAGCATTTCTGTCTCTTCTATAGATGTTATATTCTTGTATTGCTACGGATGTATCATCAAATGAATTTTCTAAGTGAGTATCAGAAATTACTAATATATGAATGTTATCTGACGTTAGCAAGTTATTGATTTCATGAACCTTATTTCTAAAGCTACAAACATTATTATGGGCTGTTTTCAGACCTTTCCTGGGTAGCTTATCAGAGATTGACATAATATGGAAATAAGCAAACAAAGCAAGAGAAAAATATATATATTCCGCAGTCCATTAATCAATTGGTGTGTGTGCTGCGTGGTTGAAGCTACAAACCCATAGGCTTGGCTCTCATCCCTTCCAGGCTTCTGGGAGAGAGGGTGGACAATGAGCCTGTCATAGCAGATGTAATGTCCCCACACACTCTGGCAGCTTTCATGGCTGGGATTTCCTCTTCTGGCGCGCACATTCTGGAAAATCTTGTTGAGGACGGTATACGTTCCTCTTAAGTTCTTGGCTCTTTTCAGAACAGCTAACTTGTCCTTGAACCTCAGGAACTTGACCACTATCGGCCTGGGTCTATCACCTGGGTCTATCACCTGGGCCGGTGGTGTGTTTTCCAGTCCTGTGGGCGCGCTCCACCTCAATCTTCCTGTGGTCCATCTTCAATGTCTTAGAGATAATTTCCCTCACTTTGTCCTCAGACTCCGTTTAGGTCTCGTGGAGATTCTGCAATTCCGTCAACAACCATGTTGTTCCGTCTTGATTGTCCCTCGAGATTTATCCGTCATTGTTATCATGGATTCACACACAGAACTGATGTCCTCTCTCAATGACTTACAAATTGCTGTCATCTTGCCATTCTCCTGTTTCAACTCATTGAGCTGACCCTGGAAGAACTGCAAACTGTTCTTCAGGTCCTGGACCTCTCTGGTCAGGTCGTCCATTCTTTTATTAGCTGAATCCACCAGTATTTGGACAAAACACTTTCTATTTTCTTGTTGTTGTAACAACTGCCTGTAGATCTCTTTTTGTTAGTTTAAAATATACTTCATCTGTGATAGAGAGACACCACTGTCCTCAACGGTACTCCCGCTGGCTTTGGTCTTTGTCATGGTAGCTAGCAACGTAGGTTATGCTGTTTCTCCTCGCAGTTCCAGACAGGGCAGGTCACAGGGAAGATTGAAAACAACAAACAGCAGGGATCTAGACAGACACAAACCTGGGACATTCTGCAGTCGCATAACCGCGTCGCGGGCTGCGTTCAAGCCCTCAAGAAATCCCGCTAGCTTGATGGGCAGCTAGTTAGCAGCTACGCCAAATAGCTCCTCAGACCCGGCCTTGGTCAGCAGGATCACTGGATAGAGAGTAGCTGTCCCAGAAACTGATGCCAACTGCATCGCGGGAACCAAACTTAAAAGTTAGCTAGCTACTAAGAAATGTTCCAATACACTTTCAAAACAACAAACCAAGCTCTCCCTCATTCTGCGTTCAACAGGAAGTCCCCCTGTCCATGGAATCTTATTTATTATGATCTAATAGGCAAAACTGATCCATAAAAAGTTTGGATGGAAACCTGGTTAATGTCAAGCCATTTTGAGGATGCTGGAATTATATTTTGGATTAACGTGTGCATGACTATAGGAGACTAATCATATTAAAACATTGTGACTGGTTGTATTTATGCCACATATAAAAGGTAATACATTTTTTAAATGAATTGATAAATATTTTGTCTGTTGAAATGTTCTAGGTGCGCAAGGAATAGCCGCTCGGATTGGAGAGGAGGCAGTGTGGGTGTTAAGCTTTCCTGATTAACCGGGCCTGCCAGGAGCATATGTTGCCACATTATTTTAGGAGGACTTGGGAGAATGATTATCTGATACAGACAGCGCATTCAGTATCAGAGGTAAAAATACAGCCAGACTGGCCTGCTACTGTGCCTTTCTAGACCTTATAAACTGTTGAGAGTAGTCCACAACTGATACAAATGGAATTAAACATTCAAATTACAGGGCGTTTGCGACATTATTCAAATTAAATGTGGCCAATATAACACAGCTCTTGAAGAAGAATCTGGCCTTAATGGCCATGTACTCTTATAACCTCCACCCGGCACAGCCAGAAGAGGACTGGCCACTCCTCAGAGCCTGGTTCCCCTCTAGGTTTGGTTCCAGCCTTTCTAGGGAGTTATTCCTAGACACAGTGCTTCTACATCTGCATTGCTTGCTCTTTGGGGTTATAGGCTGGGTTTCTGTATAATCACTTTGTGACGTCTGCTGATGTAAAAAGGGCTTTAGAAATACATTTGATTTGATTTAAGGGCTGTTCTTAAACACGACACAATGCGAAGTGCCTGGATACAGCCCTTAGCCTTAACCCACAAGCTAACCCCCATGGTTACCAACATTATTAGAAGAGTCAAAATAAATGTTTTGTCATACCCGTGGTATATGGTCTGATATACCCCAGCTTTCAGCCAATCAGCATTTAGGTCTCGAACCACTCAGTTTATAATAAAAGTTGTCACATGGAAAAGTGTAGTGCATAAGGGAAGTACCAAAACACCTTGATATAGGGGAGGCGCATGCAAGCAGCTGAGGAAATGTAGCTAGGATGGAAATTATATTGTAAAACCTGCAAAAGAGCAAATGTTAACCAGGGGAAAAATGCACTACCCTCCCATGTGCCCAATAAAAAAAAAAACACACAACCCTCCCCAAAGCAAAAAATGAAGTTTGACAACCCTCCCCTATTTTAGACCACCCCTTCCCCCAGTAAATTGCGACCTGTCCCTTAACCCTTGCTTGCTAGATAGCCAGCTAGCTACAGCTAACATAGTCACGACCTCTGCCGCCAGAATAACAACAAGTATCTGTTTTCTATTGACGTTCATTTGAATAAATCCATAACAATGCGCTGAGGGTGCCCGATTTTGCCTGGAAGAGCTAGAAAAGTTTCCCTTATCCTCAGGCCACTCGAGACTGGGGATCGCATTGCATATCAAACACTAGGCTAGTTAACTAGCTAAATAGTTTGTTGCTAGCAAATCTGCCGATAAAAAAAAAAAAAACTGTTGCTGAAAACAGCTGGTCAAACTAGAAACATGTGGGAGGATTTGACAGCAGAGCGCCTCTTGCGTCATGACTGCAACAGTAGGGACCAGAGAAATTCATGTTTATCACTCACCAGGTTAGTTCACCAGATGCTCCAAAACAATGTCTCTGCAAAAACCAATCAATGCCTAGCTAGCTATTTTTTCGTTGTTTTTCCTGCATTTACAATGTATCCCATTTCAGTTTGTTTAGTTGTTAGTTTTACGGTCTGCATCTGTAGGCGCATATTAAAAGGTGTCCTGTTATCTGGTTTTAATGTCCATTCTAGAATGCTCTTCTAGCCAATCAGAAACGGGTATTGAACAATACTGTTGTATAATTTATATATTATGTCGTTCCCAGTCTGCTCTCATGGGCTGGGGACGAGGTTTAATTGATACACTATGTGCCCTTGTTCCAAATGCGCAGTTTGCGTAGGGATGCATGGGGGTGAGTCGGCGGATCAGCGGTGGAGGGAGGCTCAAAATGTTGTAGGAATTTTTTTTAAACTAGTAAGTAATCAGATTAAAGGGGTTATGTTTCAAATTGGAGGTATTGTTGATAAAACATGTTTACTGGAGAACTGAGACGAAGTAGAGACTCTGGACAGGGTGGATGAGGTTTAATTAAATGCAATTTATTCAGAGGTAAAGATATCTGAAATAGCGTGCACGGACCCTTTCATCAAGCTCAAATGGAACTCTCTGAAAAAAGCCCAGATAACAGAGTGCATATACATTTTATACAGTACAGAAAGTAGGTTGAGTCTGGAAGTTCTGGTCCTCTGGTTGGTTCTGATGAGTTGGGCGAGGTCTCCTTCAGGCCAGTATCACTGTCCCATTGGCTCTGAGTAGAGTTCTTTGTCTTCAGAAATGTTCAGCTAAAACAGGAGATTAGGTGTGTGCGTAGATGTTCCTATTTTGACATTTCTGTGTGTCTCTGTAAAATGTTCAGACTGAAGAGGAGTTTTTGTGTGTGCGTAGATGTTCCTGTCTTATCTGTGTTTATGAAAGGTTTACGTCAGCCCTCTGTCCTTGGGTATGTGTGTGTCTCAGTTTCTCGTGATATGCAGTACCCGGCACCACTTTTCTTATCAGTCTTTATGAAAAAGGCCTGTGTCAGCCATCTGTCTCTGGGTGTGTGTGGGTTTCCGTATCTGCTATGAGTTTGTGAGTAACCCTGTTTGGAAAGAGTTTAGTTATAACAATGTATTAGCAAATATGCTTGTGTTATAATAAATGATATTTATTACAAATCCCTCTCTTCACGTCTCCAAAGAGACGTGACATAAACTAGGTAAAAGTAAGAAAAGCAAAAGTAAACAACCAGGGAAACTTTCTCAGAGAGAAAGTTTTAATTCCCTCTCTTCACGTCTCCAAAGAGACGTGACATAAACTAGGTAAAAGTAAGAAAAGCAAAAGTAAACAACCAGGGAAACTTTCTCAGAGAGAAAGTTTTGATTCCCTCTCTTCACGTCTCCAAAGAGACGTGACATAAACTAGGTAAAAGTAAGAAAAACAAAAGTAAACAACCAGGGAAACTTTCTCAGAGAGAAAGTTTTAATTCCCTCTCTTCACGTCTCCAAAGAGACGTGACATAAACTAGGTAAAAGTAAGAAAAGCAAAAGTAAACAACCAGGGAAACTTTCTCAGAGAGAAAGTTTTAATTCCCTCTCTTCACGTCTCCAAAGAGACGTGACATAAACTAGGTAAAAGTAAGAAAAGCAAAAGTAAACAACCAGGGAAACTTTCTCAGAGAGAAAGTTTTGATTCCCTCTCTTCACGTCTCCAAAGAGACGTGACATAAACTAAGAATGGCGTTTAATTAGTCATCAGTCCAATAGCCTGGCTCAGCATCCTCCAGGGCAAGCATAGGAAACATCTGTCCCTTCTCTGCCTGGTTGGGATCAATAGCAGTAGTTATGATCCTAGTGGTCAGCGTTCGAATACATGGAATGCAGCAGCATCCACAAAGCACCAGTATCGCAGTGAAGACAGATATAGATACCAGTATGGAGGAAACAAGCATCTTATATTTCCCAAACGCATCCATCCAAGAGTCCCACATAGAGGTGTCAACCCCGGAGTGGTGCTTCATCTTCTCATTAAGTGTACGAAGACCCTCTAAGGCAACAGTAAGACTACCATCAGTTGCTGTGTTATTGGGAATGAAAGTACAACATTGCTCCCCGAACATGGCACAAACACCTCCGCGTTCAGCCAACAACATATCCACCGCGATTCTATTTTGGAATGCCATCAGGGATGTAGCTGCCAATTGTCCATGGACCGCCTCGAAACCTTGTTGAGTCCAATTACCTAATTTTTTAACCAAAAAACGAGAAAATGTTAAACCCTCAGGTCCATCCCTCTATACAACCTGTACCAGGTGGGCTCGTCGCCACCCGGGAACTTCAAACCTTCACAACAGGGAGGACAAACATCACTTTTTATTCATTCGACAACCTCTACTACAGCAAACCAAGGGTCCTCCTCTGTCAGGCCCACTCTCCTGCGAAAGCTTGATTCCGTATCAGCCTCTCCAACTGGAGCATCAAGCAACGGCATCATACCAGAGGTCCTTGCCCCATCTGTAACAGACTTCTTCAAACAAGGTATGATACAGGTAGCACAGCACATGAGCATAAGAAAAACAACAACTAGAGTCAGAAATCCAGTAACCATCATTGTAGTGCCAGTATCCATCATTGTAGTGCACTTACCAAACCAACCACCCAGCCAGGGGAACAGTCCACTCTCCTCCACACCTGCAAGACCCTCCATC
This sequence comes from Salvelinus alpinus, assembly GCF_045679555.1. Taxonomy (NCBI): domain Eukaryota; kingdom Metazoa; phylum Chordata; class Actinopteri; order Salmoniformes; family Salmonidae; genus Salvelinus; species Salvelinus alpinus. The sequence goes on from NC_092115.1 coordinate 16,504,915, forward strand.
TCCACCGATAACCTTGCCAACCCACTCAGAGCTTTTTGAAATGCTCCCATCCGGACTAGTATTGTTAGGGACAAACGTGCAACACTGTTCTCCAATCATTTTACATACACCTCCCTGGTTGGCCAGTATCATGTCTAGTGCTAGCCTATTCTGTCTAGCAGTTCGAGAGGTGGCATCCAATTGTTCAGCCATCCCCCTAAGTGCAGTGTGGGTGTAGTTGACAAATCATTGTTGATTATATTAAAGATAATTGATCCAGGCATTTTGTTTAGTATCACCAATAGCTGGGCCAATGGTGGGCATCAGATGCCACAGACCATCATTTCTGTTTAATGCCTGGAATTCGTGGGGGGACCCCTATTGGGACCCCCAACAGGTTGGTGTGGATGTTATCTGTACCCTCGGACCAAGGAGCGTCACGGCTCTGCCATCTCCTGGGTTGGTTCCGAGCCTCTGTGTCATGTGCAGCTCTCAGAAGTTGGTCAGCTGTAACCTCAATAATAGGCAATGGTGTTATCAGACTGGCCAAAGCACATGTGCCCTGACAATCTCCTTTCAAAATGGGGTCAATCGCCTGGCAGGTCCACACATCCACCATACATCAGCAACACCTCCAGTTAATAGTGGCATTGGTGATGCAGGTAGCAGTAGGGAGCCTCCCATAGTCTATACCCCTACCTGTACCAGTGTTACAGCTGTAATATCCCCCATATGCCTTAACCCCCCATGGTGTCTTCTGGGGAGGGACTTCTGGGAACACAAGACTCAGAGTTTTACACAGGGTTGAATTTGGCTTAAACTTTCCAATATGCACATCCAACCTTCCCCATTACTTAGGGCAAATGGGTGAGCAGCCAGAATAGGTCTGGCATGTCCACATACGACACAGTCCTTTCTATTTATTGTTTTGCAGGCCAACCACATATTCTCCCTTTCCTCATAACCAGTTTCAGTCCCCAATTGTTCACTATCTGAGATGTCTTTTACATTTATTACCTGTCCCAGATTGGAGAGCTTAGGTGGTGGTGTGGGACTTGGTCTTGAAGTGGTGGAGGAGGCCGGCTGAACCCTGGTCCGTTGGAACTGGTGGTGGTTCTGGCAGCACCGTGATGGTAACATCCCCATCGTATCCTAAACAGACAGCTCAGGACCACAAGCAGTCCTGTAAAACCCCATCCTCTCCCAGAGAACACATCATCAGCTAGAGACCAAGCAACACTTTCACTTCTATGAACGTACACAGTGAGGAAAGGTCGGGGTCAGGGAATTCTTCATTAAGGAGTTGACCCCTGAGCTTTATTAGCATCAGTTCTTCTCCTTAACTCTGTGATCATTCGGCAGTGTCAGTGTGTCTCACCCTCCAAGTGCGATATGCCCCCAGGTCGAGTGAATCACCTTCTCCTTTAATTCATCTGTAACGCATAAAATCCTGGACATACAGGTTTGGTTAACCACCAGTTTCTCATTTGTTTTATCTGATTATATATTTAACTTCTATACCTATTTGTTAGCTATAATTATTATTTTATTTTTTATTTTTTTATAATTAGTTTATTATCCAATAGGCCCCATCCTATCCTAGACCACAATGTACCCATCCCCCTCTTGATACCTGGCTCTAGCCAGGTAACAACCTTACCTATTCTAAATAATGACTTAGGTAAGAATAGTAAAATATTCTTATGTTCTACATTATCATGTAGGAGCGCCCCTTTCATGTCTCCATTCAGTAACTGTTATCTACCCATTCTGTTATCCATGTCCTGGCGCCCCTTCCGAAACTCCCCTCTCTGCTCTCAAACCTTCAAGGTCTCAGCAGTGTAGGGAGGGCCTGTCTGTCTTCCCTTTCCCTTATCTGTCTGTAACAACTGTTTTGTTTCCAAATTTTAACTAAATGTCTCACTGTTTGGCTTCATCTAAACTCATGGATTTTTAGAAAAACATGTCTATGGTGGCAATTTCTAGAGTCCTTACATATTAATTTACCTCAAAACCAGTATACCAAATGACCACAAATGCTTTATCTACATGACCATCCCCCGAAGCTGATCAGACTTCAAGAGACAGCCATGATGCAGGTCAAAGGTTACAACACCCCCTTACATTCGTGTTCCATACCATGTCTAGACCTATTAAAGAACCCCTTATCTTTAAAAATTAAACATTTCCTTGTCTAATTAAAACTCAGAAAATAAAACTCTGAATATTCCATATATGAGTGTGCCCCTTTAAGATACCTTGTCTCTGGGAACATGTAAATCCCCTTAACCCAAACGTTTACTACAAACAAAACATAATTACATAGTTATACCTGTCACAAGAATTTAAAACATGGCCAAGAGGATTAAGTCCTCACCACATTAAAGCTCAGGCTTGGACTTAGGTACCGAGCGGCGACCAGTTAAAAAATAGTTATTAACCTGACCCGGATTTGCCAATTCAGCACGAGCTCCCGAATGATCAAGCTCAGTTTAATTCCGATGCTACCTAGAAGGGTGTCCGAGGCGTGTACGAGGTTGCCAACAACTTACATCTTCAACTTACACTAACTTCTAGTCCCGGACACTGATACAAACTTGAACAGACACTTCAATCTTATGGATACTCCTAGTTCTAGCAACTAGCCCCATTTCTAAGATGTGTCATTACTTCTCACTTATCTTACGGATACTCCTAGTTGCAACTAGCCCCGTTTCTAAGATATATCAGAATAAATGGCAGATATCTTTACACAAGTGCCTTCACATGTAAATACTTTATACCCTGCCATTGGACCTTGTGATTTGTTGTACATCAAGAGCGGGCATATGACCTCCCTCTCTTGGTGTACCACACATCTATCTTAGCCTTCAAAGTCTGATTGGCCCTCCCACGAGGTCTTGAGATTGGGGCCTGTACATTTATATTGTTCCTTTCCCCCTGCCCTGTCCTGTATTTTTTGTTCTAGGTATTCATTGAACTCTAGTTTTGGGCCATTAGCGGCTGCCATGGTAAATTTCAGGATCAGGTTTGACTATCTTAGTGCACTTAGCCCGTCACTGGCCGAGGCCAGCAATGTATTCTCGGTGCTGACACCGACTTATCTCTGGTGCCCCACACTCGTACACAAAGAATTATTTACAGCAGTTATTACTGTTAAACAGATTTTGTTAATCGAGTTGTTATATATTTTCCCAGAAGGTATCAGAATCGCCCTTCTGGAACAATATATCTACGAACTCAAGCGCTGCTAAAATAATTATCAATTCAATTATAGGAATTATTTTGCAAAAGTTATCAGCGTTTTTCAGTTTTTCGAGTTGTTATATATTTTCCCAGAAGGTATCAGAATCGCCCTTCGGGAACAATATATCAACGAACTCAAGCGCTGCTTAAATAATTATCAATTCAATTATATGAATTATTTTGCAAAAGTTATCAGCGTTTTTCAGTTTTTCGAGTTGCCATATACTTTCCCAGAAGGTATCAGAATCGCCCTTCGGGAACAATATATCTACGAACTCAAGCGCTGCTAAAATAATTATCAATTCAATTGTAGGAATTATTTTGCAAAAGTTATCAGCGTTTTTCAGTTTTTCGAGTTGTTATATATTTTCCCAGAAGGTATCAGAATCGCCCTTCGGGAACAATATATACACGAACTCAAGCGCTGCTAAAATAATTATTAATTCAATTGTAGGAATTATTCTGCAAAAGTTATCAGCGTTTTTCAGTTTTTCGAGTTGCTATATACTTTCCAGAAGGTATCAGAATCGCCCTTCGGGAACAATATATACACGAACTCAAGCGCTGCTAAAATAATTATTAATTCAATTGTAGGAATTATTCTGCAAAAGTTATCAGCGTTTTTCAGTTTTTCGAGTTGCTATATACTTTCCAGAAGGTATCAGAATCGCCCTTCGGGAACAATATATCAACGAACTCAAGCGCTGCTAAAATAATTATCAATTCAATTTTAGGAATTATGGAAATACCAACATCACAATAGAGGACAAATACAAGTCAGTTTTCAGCTCGGCGGCTGCACCACGGGCCAAAAGAAAACTCAGCTGTCCTCCCAAAAGTTATCAACTAGTGAGTCTCGTGAAAAGGCCAATCTTACACAACATTTCAAATTAACATTTCCACATTTAGTTTTATTACATAACAACACTAACACATTGATTGCAGGTTAAGTTCTTCACAGTGCATTTAGTTAAGTGCCACGTCAACCATTCGCCCGACTATCTGAACTTGTATTTTTGTTTTATTTTGTTGATTCCCCCTAGGTAACTTCCAAGTGTTTTAACCAATCAAATGTTGTTAAGTCTGGGGAACCTTTTCTAGACTTGGATTCTCACGGAATTCTCACTCAACCCGACTGTCTGAATCTTTTTATCAAGTCAGTTACAATTATCTTCTACCCGACTATGTGGATTTATCACAACACCCATTTACTTAGATTCTCACGGCTTCTACCCGACTATATGAATCTGAGTCTCACGGCTTCTACCCGACTATGTGACTCTCTATATCTCAGATATCTTTACATGTTTACTTTTACATTTACAATAGACATTTATCATAAATTTGACAGTAACCCATACTCAACCTCAGTACTTCTGATCTTTAATTTGGATTTTCCTAATATACAATATGCAGATTTTTGATTTAACAGGTTTCTGCTTACCTTTGTTTTGTAGGCCTTATAGATCAGTTTCCTGAGGTGAGCTAGATTCCCGGCTGCTCCTTCGACAGGTCACCCTTCCTTTCTGATCCGTCTCTCACTTGTCTCTTTTCTCTATCAACTTTTTATGGACCGAATTCAGAGAAGAAAACCATCCTCTGCTACCATTTGTTGATAAAACATGTTTACTGGAGAACTGAGATGAAGTAGAGACTCTGGACAGGGTGGATGAGGTTTAATTAAATGCAATTTATTCAGAGGTAAAGATATCTGAAATAGCGTGCACGGACCCTTTCATCAAGCTCAAATGGAACTCTCTGAAAAAAGCCCAGATAACAGAGTGCATATACATTTTATACAGTACAGAAAGTAGGTTGAGTCTGGAAGTTCTGGTCCTCTGGTTGGTTCTGATGAGTTGGGCGAGGTCTCCTTCAGGCCAGTATCACTGTCCCATTGGCTCTGAGTAGAGTTCTTTGTCTTCAGAAATGTTCAGCTAAAACAGGAGATTAGGTGTGTGCGTAGATGTTCCTATTTTGACATTTCTGTGTGTCTCTGTAAAATGTTCAGACTGAAGAGGAGTTTTTGTGTGTGCGTAGATGTTCCTGTCTTATCTGTGTTTATGAAAGGTTTACGTCAGCCCTCTGTCCTTGGGTATGTGTGTGTCTCAGTTTCTCGTGATATGCAGTACCCGGCACCACTTTTCTTATCAGTCTTTATGAAAAAGGCCTGTGTCAGCCATCTGTCTCTGGGTGTGTGTGGGTTTCCGTATCTGCTATGAGTTTGTGAGTAACCCTGTTTGGAAAGAGTTTAGTTATAACAATGTATTAGCAAATATGCTTGTGTTATAATAAATGATATTTATTACAGTATGGACAGTGGTCCGGCATTCGATTGCAAGTAAACAGCGATATATCTCCTTTACCCTTTTCACTGGGAGTAAGGACACTAGAAACACACAGCAATATGCCAGTTGACCTGAATGGGTATTGGAAAATGATCTCTAATGACAACTTCGAAGAGTACTTGAAAGCCCTCGGTGAGTTGTCCCACAGTCTTTTATGGATGGTTTGCCCTTAATGACGGGGATTCAAACTTCAGTCAAAATGGATAATGCGCAAGGATACCTGCTGGACCACTGCGCCATGGGTTCAATATTCCAACTATAGACCTAGCGAACATTACTATTCTGAATATTTAGAGACATATATAGGGTTATAACATTTAGTAGTTTGAAAGTGTTCTTATTGGAGCACTGGTGTAGATACTGACAATTGTTGTGTCACTTAAAATAATGGTTTCGAAAGTGCCTCATATTTACAAAGTCTCCCAAAAAGATTTTCGGGAGTTGGATCCAGTTAAAGCCTATAGGCTACAGAAACAGGTTATGGGAGAATGAATGTGACATTAGGCTATAGATGAACGTAGCCTTCCTGCTCCTCTTGTGTTGATCTATTTTCTCTCTCTTCTTTCCTTGGGGACCTATCACACAGATGTAAATGTTGCCATTAGGAAAATTGCCACTTTGTTGAAGCCCGACAAAGACATCAGTGTTGATGGTGACCACATGGTCATCAAGACCCTCAGTACCTTTAAGAACTACAACATGGATTTCCATGTTGACAAGGAGTTTGAGGAGGATCTGTCAGGGGTGGATGACAGAAAATGCATGGTGAGTTGACGAAAACATTTCCATCACACATTCAGTGTAGACTAGTTTTTGGCTATCAACGGCTATAAAAACGTATTTCTGGAGACTGGAGAGAGACGCCGAACAAGGAGAAATATTGATGTTTCAGTAGTGATTTGATCAATCATATTCCCTCAAGTGCAGCGTTTTTCAAACTCGGTCCTGGGGACCACAAGGGGTGCACATTTTGGTTTTTGCCAAAACCCTGCTCTAGTGTGATGGCAGTCCTTATGTGTCCTTATAATTGATTGAGGTACCACTGTGAACACAAGGGGCCTTGAGTTAATATAATAATATATTCCATTTAGCAGATGCTTTTATCCAAAGCGACTTAAAGTCATGCATGCATACATTTTCCGTATGGGTGGCCCTGGAAATTGAAGCCACAACCCTGACAGGTGCAAGCACAATTGTTCTACCGCAATTGTTCTACCAACTGAGCCACAGAGGACCATACTTGAGACTAAGGGGGAAGCAGTAGATGGAATCAGCAACAAAGCTAGAGAAGACACTGGAGTCCTTGAGAACACATACTCTAAGGGCTTTTCGCACTACTGAGCCGATCAGAGCAGTGCTAAACCAAGCTGTACTGAGCTGGCCAGGTTACGTATTCATCATAGTTGCTGGAACTGCTGAAGAGGACAATGTGAAAAGAAAATATCCAAGCCAGCACAGTAAGGTTTGGGTCGGCCTAATAAAATCAGGCAATAGAGGACAAGAGCAAGGCGAGAAGGTTAGTTAGTAGCTCAGAGACAAACTTGTACGATTAAATTTTTCCTCTGATTACATTTATTCTCTGAACTGATCAGGATCTGCATATTTTTCTCCCCAAAAAAGATCTGCCCTTGTAAGCCGATATAGACTGATTACTTTTCAAGCCCATAAGCCATCCCCTTGTGTGGTGCTGCGAGTACCATCAGGGAATGAAATAGCGTAATCTGTTATTGACCAATGAGCCAACTATATAATGTTGTACCTTATGATTTGTGAGTCCAATTGATAAATACTTTACTATACCTTTATAACTATTTACAATTAACTCCTGACTTGTTTATGTCATGAAAGAGCTGGTGTGTATAATATCTGGTCAGTATTGTGTGTGTATATACAGTGGGGAGAACAAGTATTTGATACACTGCCGATTTTGCAGGTTTTCCTACTTACAAAGCATGTAGAGGTCTGTCATTTATATCATAGGTACACTTCAACTGTGAGAGACGGAATCTAAAACAAAAATCTAGAAAATCACATTGTATGATTTTTAAGTAATTCATTTGCATTTGCACTAGAATGCTCCTGTTGGTATGAATATGAACTGGCTTGGTGTAGTGTTTTGAAAATGCTGATGGGTAAAGTGATCATATCAAAATGGTTGACTACTCTCCCTCTCTGAGTCCCATATACAGTGCCTTGCAAAAGTATTCATCCCGCTTGGCATTTTTCCTATTTTGTTGCATTACAACCTGTAATTTAAATTGATTTTTATTTGGATTTCATGTATTGGACATACACAAAATAGTGAAATGAAAAAAATTACTTATTTAAAAAATTCTAAAAAGAAATGACAGGAAAGTGGTGCGTGCGTATGTATTCACCCCCTTTGCTATGAAGCTGCTAAATAAGATCTGGTGCAATCAATTACCTTCAGAATTCACATAATTAGTTAAATAAAGTCCACCTGTGTGCAATCTAAGTGTCACATGATCTCAGTATACATACACCTGTTCCGAAAGGCCCCAGAGTCTGCAACATCACTAAGCAAGGGGCACCACCAAGCAAGCGGCACCATGAAGACCAAGGAGCTCTCCAAACAGGTTAGGGACAAAGTTGTGGAGAATACATATCAGGGTTGGGTTACAAAAAAATATCCAAAACTTTGAACATCCCACAGAGCACCACTAAATCCATTATAAAAAATTTGAAAAGATAATGGCACCACAACAAACCTGCCAAGAGAGGGCCGCCCACCAAAACTCATGGACAAGAGCAAGGAGGGCATTAATCAGAGACGCAACAAAGAGAACAAAGATAACCCTGAAGGAGCTGCAAAGCTCCACAGCGGAGATTGGAGTATCTGTCAATAGGACCACTTTAAGCCGTACACTCCACAGAGCTGGGCTTTACGGAAGATGGGCCATTAAAAAAAAGCCATTGCTTAAAGAAAAAAATAAGTAAATATATTTGGTGTTCGCCAAATGGCATATGGGAAACTCCCCAAACATATGGAAAAAGGTACTCTGGTCAGATTAGACAAGAATGTAGCTTTTTGGCCATCAAGGAAAACGCTATGTCTGGCGCAAACCCAACACCTCTCATCACCCCAAGAATACTATCCCCACAGTGAAGCATGGTGGTGGCAGCATCATGCTATGAGGATGTTTTTCATCAGCAGGGACTGGGAAACTGGTCAGAATTGAAGGAATGATGGATTCCGCTAAATATAGGGAAATTCTTGAGGGAAACCTGTTTCAGTCTTCCAGAGATTTGAGACTGGGACTGAGATTCACCTTCCAGCAGGACAATGACCCTAATTATACTGATAAAGCAACACTTGAGTGGTTTAAGAGGAAACATTTAAATATCTTGGAATGGAAATCCTGGATGGAGCAGGACCCTGGACAAGGGCTGGGGAGTATCGCTGTCCGAAGGAGGAGATAGAGGCAGCGAAAGCGGAACGGCGACATTACGAGGAGTTAGCTCAACGTAGCAAGCACGAGAGGCAGCCCCCCAAATTCTTTTTTGGGGGGGGGCACACAGGGAGATTGGTGGAGTCAAGGTTCAGACCTGAGCCAACTCCCCGTGCTTACCGTGGGGAGCGTGTGACTGGTCAGGCACCGTGTTATACGGTGATGCGCACAGTGTCCCCATTGAGCAGCCACAGCCCGGAGCGCTCTGTGCAATCTCCCCGCAGTTGCCGTGCTAGAGTGGGCATTCAGCCAGGACGGTTTGTGCCGGCTCAACGCTCATGGCCTCCGGTGCGTCTCTTCGGCCCAGGATATCCTGCGCCAGCTCTACGCACGGTATCCCCAGTTCGCCAGCACAGCCCAGTGCGGCCTGTTCCAGCTCCCCGCACTTGCCATGCTACATGGGGGATTCAGCCAGGACGTGTTGTGCCAGGTCTGCGCTCCAGAGCTCCTCCACGGCTCAGCATATCCTGCGCCGGCTCTACGCACTATGCCTCCAGTGCGCCGTCATAGCCTAGTGCGTCCCGTGCCAGCTCTCCACACTCACTGAGCTAAAGTGAGTATCCAGCCAGGATGTGTTGTGGCAGCTTCCCTCACTAGGCTGCCAGTATGTCTCCTCAGTCCGGTGAGACCTGTTCCGGCTCCACGTACGAAGCCTCCAGCGACTGTCCCCAGTCCAGAGCCTCCAGCGACGATCCGCTGTCCAGAGCCTCCAGCGGGGGTTCCCAGTCCAGAGCCTCCGGCGACGATCTGCAGTCCGGAGCCTCCAGCGGGGGTTCCCAGTCCAAAGCCTCCGGCGACGATCTGCAGTCCGGAGCCTCCAGCGACGATCCATGGTCCGGTTCCACAGAAGCGGAGGGATCAGCGGAGTCGCCACCGAGATTAGATGCCCACCCGGACCCTCCCCTATAGGTTCAGGTTTGCTGCCGGGAGTCCTCACCTTTGGGGGGGGGGTACTGTCACGCCTTGATTTGGGGTGGGCATTCTATGTTCTCTATTTCTTTGTGTTTGGCCGAGTGTGGTTCCCAATCAGAGGCAGCTGTCTTTCATTGTCTCTGATTGGGAATCATACTTAGGCAGCCCTTTTTCCCTCCTTCAGTGTGGGATCTTGTCTTTGTTTTGAGTGCATGTAGTTTGCACGACGAAGCTGTTCGGTCGCTGTATTGTTTATTGTTTTTTGGTGTACATTTAAAATAAAGAAGAATGTATGCCTACCACGCTGCACCTTGGTCTCCTTCCGACGACAAACGTTACTCTGTGATATGACTTAAAGATTGCTGTACACCAGTGGAACCCATCCAACTTGAAGGAGCTAGAGCAGTTTTGCCTTGAAGAATGGCCAAAAATCCCAGTGGCTAGATGTGCCAAGCTTATAGAGACATACCCCAAGAGACTTGCAGCTGGAATTGCTGCAAAAAGTGGCTCTACAGAGAATTGACTTTGGGGGGGTGAATAGTTATGCACGCTCAAGTTTTCAGTTTTTTTGTGTCATTTCTTGTCTGTTTCGCAATAAGAAATATTTAGCATCTTCAAAGTGGTAGGCATATTGTGTAAATCAAATGATACAACCCCCCCAAAAAATACATTTTAATTCCAGGTTGTAAGGCAACAAAATAGGAAAAATGCCAAGGCGGGTGAATACTTTTGCAAGCCACTGTAGGTCTGATACTCTACAGTCGTGGCCAAAAGTTTAGAGAATGACACAAATATAAATTTTCACAAAGATTGCTGCTTCAGTGTCTTTAGGTATTTTTGTCAGATGTTACTATGGAATACTGAAGTATAATTACAAGCATTTCATAAGTGTCAAAGGCTTTTATGGACAATTACATGAAGTTGGTGCAAAGAGTCAATATTTGCAGTGTTGACCCTTTTTTTTCAAGACCTCTGCAATCCGCCCTGGCATGCTGTCAGTTAACTTCTGGGCCACATCCTGACGGATGGCAGCCCATTCTTGCATAATCAATGCTTGGAGTTTATCAGAATTTGTGGGGTTTTGTTTGTCCACCCGCCTCTTGAGGATTGACCACAAGTTCTCAATGGGATTAAGGTCTGGGGAGTTTCCTGGCCATGGACCCAAAATATTGATGTTTTGTTCCCCGAGCCACTTAGTTATCACTTTTGCCTCATGGCAAGGTGCTCCATCATGCTGGAAAAGGCATTGTTTGTCACCAAACTGTTCCTGGATGGTTGGGAGAAGTTGCTCTCGGAGGATGTGTTGGTACCATTCTTTATTCATGGCTGTGTTCTTAGGCAAAAATGTGAGTGAGCCCACTCCCTTGGCTGAGAAGCAACCCCACACATGAATGGTCTCAGGATGCTTTACTGTTGGCATGACACAGGAATGATGGTAGCGTTCACCTCGTCTTCTCCAGACAAGTTTTTTTTCCGGATGCCCCAAACAATCGGAAAGGGGATTCATCAGAGAAAATTACTTTACCCCAGTCCTCAGCAGTCCAATCCCTGTACCTTTTGCAGAATATCAGTCTGTCCCTGATGTTTTTCCTGAAGAGAAGTTGCTTCTTTGCTGCCCTTCTTGACACCAGGTCATCCTCCAAAAGTCTTCACCTCACTGTGCGTGCAGATGCACTCACACCCACCTGCTGCCATTAGTGAGCAAGCTCTGTACTGGTGGTGCCCCGATCCCGCAGCTGAATCAACTTTAGGAGACGGTCCTGGCGCTTGCTGGACTTTCTTGGGCGCCCTGAAGCATTCTTCACAACAATTGAACCGCTCTCCTTGAAGTTCTTGATGATCCGATAAATGGTTGATTTAGGTGCAATCTTACTGGCAACAATATCCTTGCCTGTGAAGCCCTTTTTGTGCAAAGCAATGATGACGGCATGTGTTTCCTTGCAGGTAATCATGTTTGACAGAGGAAGAACAATGATTCCAAGCACCACCCTCCTTTTGAAACTTCCAGTCTGTTATTCGAACTCAATCAGCATTACAGAGTGATCTCCAGCCTTGTCCTCGTCAACACTCACACCTGTGTTAACGAGAGAATCACTGGCATGATGTCAGCTGGTCCTTTTGTGGCAGGGCTGAAATGCAGTGAAAATGTTTTTTGGGGATTCAGTTCATTTGCATGGCAAAGAGGGACTTTGCAATTAATTGCAATTCATCTGATCACTCTTCATAACATTCTGGAGTATATGCCATCATACAAACTGAGGCAGCAAACTTTGTGAAAATTCATGTGTCATTCTCAAAACTTTTGGCCACGACTGTAGATGGAAAATTACTGAGGATAATAGCAGACAATATTGCCACTTCTATTTGCCACATCTTCAATTTAAGCCTACTAGAGAGCGTGTGCCCTCAGGCCTGGAGGAAGATAAAGTCATTCCGCCACCCTCAAATAGCCGACCAATCAGCCCGTTCCCAACCCTTAGTAAACTTCTGGAAAAAATTGTGTTTGACCAGATACAATGCTATTTTACAGTAAACAAATTGACAACAGAATTTCAGCATGCTAATCAGGGGGGACACTCAACAAGCACAGCACTTACGCAAATGACTGATTGGCTGAGAGAAAATGATGATAAAATGATTGTGGGGGCTATCTTGTTAGACTCCAGTGCAGCTTTTGACTTTATTGATCATAGTCTGCTGCTGGAAAAACGTATGTGTTATGGCTTTACACCCCTTGCTATAATGTGGATAAAGAGTTACTTGTCTAACAGAACACAGAGGGTGTTCTTTAATGGAAGCCTATCAAATATAATCCAGTTAGAATCAGGAATTCCCCAGGGTAGCTGTTTAGGCCCCTTGCTTTTTTCAGTTTTTACTAACGACATGCCACTGACTTTGAGTAAAGCCAGAGTTCCTATGTATGCAGATGACTCAATACTACACACGTCATCTACTACAGCGACTGAAATGACTGCAACACTCAACAAAGAGCTGCAGTTAGTTTCAGAGTGGGTGGCAAGGAATAAGTTAACCCTACATATTTCTAAAACTAAAAGCATTCTATTTGGAACAAAACACTCACTAAACCCTTAACCTCAACTAAATCTTGGAATAAATCATGTGGAAATTGAGCAAGTTGAGATGACTAAACTGCTTGGAGTAACACTAGATTGTAAACTGTCATGGTCAAAACATATTGATAAAGTAGTAGCTAAGATGGGGAGAAGTCTGTCTATAATAAATCGATGCTCTGCCTTCTTAACAACACTATCAACAAGGCAGGTCCTACAGGCCCTAGTTTTGTCGCACCTTGACTACTGTTCAGTAGTGTGATCAGGTGCCACAAAAAAGGACTTAGGAAAATTGCAATTGGCTCAGAACATTGCAGCACAGCTGGCCCTTGGATGTACACCGAGAGCTAATATTAATAATATGCATGTCAGGGACTGGGAAACAGGTAAGAATTGAAGGAATGATGGATGGCGCGGTATTGACATTTTGAATGCACCGAGCTGTCTGTCTAAACTACTCGGACACAATGCATACCCCACAAGACATGCCACAAGAGGTCTCTTCACAGTCCCCAAGTCCAGAACAGACTATGGGAGGCACACGGTACTACATATAGCCATGACTACATGGAACTCTATTCCACATCAAGTAACTGACTTAAGCAGTAAAATTTTATTTAAAAAACAGATTAAAAAAACACCTTATGGAACAGCGGGGACTGGGAAGCAATACAAACGTTGGCACAGACACATGCATACACACACACATACGATAACATACGCACTATACATACACATGGATTTAGTACTATAGATCTGTGGTAGTGGTGGATTAGGGGCCTGAGGGCACACAGTGTGTTGTGAATGTATTGTAATGTTTTAAAATTGTACAAACTGCCTTAATTTTGCTGGACCGCAGGAAGAGTGCAGCAGCGAATGGGGATCCATAATAAATATAAATACAAAGATAGATGTCAGCCTTTCCTCACATTCTGATCTCATTCAAGTCCTTTGGCATATTATTTGCTCCTGTACTCTGAACAATATATGAAAAGTTATTTTACTCTGCTGAGAAGTGTGGTTGCAGGTTTCTGTCTGTATACACTGAATGTACAAAACATTAGGAACACCTTCCTAATATTGAGTTCCACCCTCTTCTGCCCACAGAACCGTCTTTCGGATGGGACGTTAAACGGGTGTCCTGACTCTCTGAGGTCATTAAAGATCCCATGGCACTTATCGTAAGAGTAGGGGTGTTAACCCCGGTGTCCTGGCTAAATTCCCAATCTGGCCCTCAACCATCACGGTCACCTAATAATCCCCAGTTTACAATTGGCTCATTCATCCCCCTCCTCTCCCCTGTAACTATTCCCCAGGTCGTTGCTGCAAATGAGAACGTGTTCTCAGTCAACTTACCTGGTAAAATAACGGATAAATAAATAAAAATAAAAAAAAGAACAGCCTCAATTCGTTGGGCATAGATTCTACAAGGTGTCGAAAGCGATGCTGGCCCATGTTGACTCCAATGTTTCCCACAGTTGTTCCAAATTGACTGGATGTCTTTTGGGTGGGGGACCATTCTTGATACACACGGGAAACTGTTGAATGTGAAAAAACCAACAGGTTTAAGGGATCATAGATTTCACCTGGTCAGTCTGTCATGGAAAGAGCAGATGTTCCTAATGTTTTGTACACTCAGTGTATGTTCTCCCTGTAAGTTGTTCTACATATGGTTGTGGATGCTATGTGTGTGTTGATGTGTGGGTCATGCTCCTAGAATGCATAATAGTGTCTCTCCTTTCTTCCCGTAGACCACTATCTCATGGGAGGGGGACAAGCTGGTGTGTGTTCAGAAGGGAGAGAAGGAGGGCCGAGGCTGGACCCATTGGGTGGAGGGAGATAGGCTTTATTTGGTAAGAGAGTCTATTCATTCATGTCATTTGAATGCAAGTCTACTTCCTCAGTTCCTGATTTTACTTTTTGTCACAACAAATCTCAGATCAGGTGATTTAAAACATGTACAGTGGGGAGAACAAGTATTTGATACACTGCCGATTTTGCAGGTTTTCCTACTTACAAAGCATGTAGAGGTCTGTAATTTTTATCATAGGTACACTTCAACTGTGAGAGACGGAATCTAAAACAAAAATCCAGAAAATCACATTGTATGATTTTTAAGTAATTAATTTGCATTTTATTGCATGACATAAGTATTTGATCACCTACCAACCAGTAAGAATTCCGGCTCTCACAGACCTGTTAGTTTTTCTTTAAGAAGCCCTCCTGTTCTCCACTCATTACCTGTATTAACTGCACCTGTTTGAACTCGTTACCTGTATAAAAGACACCTGTCCACACACTCAATCAAACAGACTCCAACCTCTCCACAATGGCCAAGACCAGAGAGCTGTATAAGGACATCAGGGATAAAATTGTAGACATGCAACAGGCTGGGATGGGCTACAGGACAATAGGCAAGCAGCTTGGTGAGAAGGCAACAACTGTTGGCGCAATTATTAGAAAATGGAAGAAGTTCAAGATGACGGTCAATCACCCTCGGTCTGGGGCTCCATGCAAGATCTCAACTCGTGGGGCATCAATGATCATGAGGAAGGTGAGTTATCAGCCCAGAACTACACGGCAGGACCTGGTCAATGACCTGAAGAGAGCTGGGACCACAGTCTCAAAGAAAACCATTAGTAACACACTACACCGTCATGGATTAAAATCCTGCAGCGCACGCAAGGTCCACCTGCTCAAGCCAGCGCATGTCCAGGCCCGTCTGAAGTTTGCCAATGACCATCTGGATGATCCAGAGGAGGAATGGGAGAAGGTCATGTGGTCTGATGAGACAAAAATAGAGCTTTTTGGTCTAAACTCCACTCGCCGTGTTTGGAGGAAGAAGAAGGATGAGTACAACCCCAAGAACACCATCCCAACCGTGAAGCATGGAGGTGGAAACATCATTCTTTGGGGATGCTTTTCTGCAAAGGGTACAGGATGACTGCACCGTATTGAGGGGAGGATGGATGGGGCCATGTATCGAGAGATCTTGGCCAACAACCTCCTTCCCTCAGTAAGAGCATTGAAGATGGGTCGTGGCTGGGTCTTCCAGCATGACAACGACCCGAAACACACAGCCAGGGCAACTAAGGAGTGGCGCCGTAAGAAGCATCTCAAGGTCCTGGAGTGGCCTAGCCAGTCTCCAGACCTGAACCCAATAGAAAATCTTTGGAGGGAGCTGAAAGTCCGTATTGCCCAGCGACAGCCCCGAAACCTGAAGGATCTGGAGAAGATCTGTATGGAGGAGTGGGCCAAAATCCCTGCTGCAGTGTGTGCAAACCTGGTCAAGAACTACAGGAAACGTATGATCTCTGTAATTGCAAACAAAGGTTTCTGTACCAAATATTAAGATCTGCTTTTCTGATGTATCAAATACTTATGTCATGCAATAAAATGCAAATTAATTACTTAAAAATCATACAATGTGATTTTCTGGATTTTTGTTTTAGATTCCGTCTCTCATAGTTGAAGTGTACCCATGATAGAAATTACAGACCTCTACATGCTTTGTTTGTAGGAAAACCTGCAAAATCGGCAGTGTATCAAATACTTGTTCTCCCCACTGTATATAGATGTGGCTTTAGATAAATAGCAGAGTAAAAAACGACACTGACCTCTACAATGACCACCGTATGACTACCTTGTCGTTGCGGATTTTCATTGCTATATGATTATTGTCGTCAAAGCTGAGTAAAAGGCGGTGGAGGCTGCTGAGGGGAGAACGGTTCATAATAATGGCTGGAACAGAGCGAATGGATTTGCATCGAACACATGGGAACCATGGAAACCAAGTATATGATGTTGTTGATATCTTTCCATTTATTCCGCACTAGCCATTACCACATGCCCGTCCTCCCCAATTAAGGTTCCACCAACATCCTGTGGTAAAAGGCATCTGACTGCCATATTATTTAGTCAAAGTGATTCTAACAGATGTTCGCAATCATTGGCCATGAAATTATTCATCAGCAGAGTGGCTCACTGGAGTCACTAATCCCCGGAACACTGAACAGCGGCCTCTGGTGGTTAGAAATATAACTGCAAGTACAAGTGCTTTGACTATGATTATTCTCCATAGAGGAGATCGAAATTTTTATTAATTTATTTTTTTCTTTTCTTTTTTTCTTTTTTAAATTTTATTATTATATATATTTTTTTAGGGGTGGATCAGCTTAATATTGCGGAAAGAATGTTGCTTCCAATGTAATTGTCTGCATCATTTCCAATCCCCCATATTTTTTGGGGTAAATATATATATCCATACACGCATGCATACATATACACATATATACATACACATACCTATATAGACATACATACTTTTTTAAAGAATATACCTTTATTATTATTCCCCGCAACCCTACCACCGCTCCCCCAATTGGAGTAAACTAATAAACACTTCTGCTTTTACCTTCAATTTATACATCTTATACCCATTTTACAGACACAGTCTACTTTATAATAGTTCTCTCTTGTTTGTTCTTAGTCCTTCCTCTATTTCTGTTGTCCATCCAATTTTATTTCCACTTGTAACTGTGCTATTTCACAAAAGCTCCGCACCTATACACATTTCACAGATCCCGTATGCCCTACATTGTTTATCTTGTTATTAGTCCCACCCTTCAGTTCCACTCAACCCTTCCCATCTATCTTCCAACATCATCCATTTCGGATTTTTATTTGCCATATATTTTTCAACTGTGCTGTGATGCTTCACAAAAGATTTGAACCTTCCTATTCTCATAGCTTCTACAGATTGTAAATTAAAAATAAACAGTTTTGCTAAAATAATTATTATATTATTGATTGATTGACTATGGCTTTTAAAATCCCCCAGTATTGCTATCTGTAGCGTTAGTTCTAGGCAAATGTTGCAATTCTTCAGCCATTCCTGGACCTGTGACCAAAAACGAGCTACATATGGACAATACCAAAATAAATGATCTAATGACTCTGCCTCCTCACAACAGAATCTGCAGAGCTGGGAAGATTGTATACCCCATATATATAACATTCTATTAGTTGCAAGAATTTTGTACAGTAATTTAAATTGAAAAATTTGAAGTTTTGAATCGGGCGTTGTTTTGCGTATCAATTCATAAACCATGTGCCATGGAATGGGTACATCGAAAATCTCTTCCCAACTATTTTGCAATTTATATGGCACAGCTGTCAGTTTTTTGGTCCTTAAATGAAATTGGTATATGTTTTTATTTATCACACTTTTCTTTAACCATTTATGTTCTTTAATACAGGGCTGACATACAAGTTCCTTACTTTTTTCCCCTTCTACTTGCCTCTTCCATTTTTGTGGTAATGCTGCAATTAATTGGTTGTAATTTTGGGTAGAGCAGACATTTCCATATGTCTGTGTTAGCTGCATGTGTGACATAACTCCACCAGTCCTATTTATGATATCATTCACAAAAATTATACCTTTTTTAAACATTTCTTCGATAAATACAGTTTTTTTATCAATTACTATATTTGAATTAGAGGAGATCGATTTAGTTTTTTTTTTAAATACATTTTCACAGCTGTTTACCTCAATTAATTGTGATAAGGGGGTTCTTTTTTGCTTTCTACACGAACAAATCAATAATTAAAAGGATTTCTAAAAAATCTGTTCTCTCTGCAGGAGCTGAGAGCATGTGGAGCTGTGTGCAAACAGGTCTTCGAGAAAACTTAAACCAGCCCTGGAACAACAGAACGGTACCCCTTACCTGAGAGTGCAGAGAGACACGGACACGACCCCCAACCTGAGAGTGAAGAGAGACACGGACACGACCCAAGCCTGTGACAGAGAACCACCTATTGTACACATCCGTCCATCAATCCATCCTTTCATTCATCCTTCCTTATTTCATTCCATCCTTTCACATTTCATTCCATCAAGACTGTTGCCTTGCCCCACCAAAGTCAAACTATCCACAACAGGGGTGAGCTTCCTAACAAAAAGGAAAACGGTTTATTATTAACCTCCAAATGACCTTCAATGCCATGCAACACTCCTTCCGTGGTCTCCAACTGCTCTTAAACGCTAGTAAAAACAAATGCATGCTTTTCAACCGTTCGCTGCCCACACCCGCCCGCCCGACTAGCATCACTACTCTGGACGGTTATGTTGTGTTATTGACTGTATGCTTGTTTATTCCATGTGTAACTCTGTGTTGTTGTTTGTGTCGCACTGCTTTGCTTTATCTTGGCCAGGTCGCAGTTGTAAATGAGAACTTGTTCTCAACTAGCTTACCTGGTTAAATAAAGGTGAAATAAAAAATTCAAACATAATTTCCTTTTCATCAGTGGTACTGTAACTCTGTTTCAGGGTGGCCGGGTGCTCCTTTGATGAACATGTTTTTTGCGATTAGTGCCTTCATTTCTGATGATGCGCCGGACTGAAGACTGACGGTGAACTTGACCAGTAGGAAGGAGGGTTTCAGCAGAGTGAAGGTGTGGGTGAGAGAGGTAAAGAATGTAAAGGAAATGCACAGGCAACAGAAGATGTGACAGATGGCTATGATGACTCAGATACACTGGGCCCGATAGCCATCTTGTTTACAGTGGCTTGCAAAAGTATTCACCCCCTTGGCATTTTTCCTATTTTGTTGCCTTACAACCTGGAATTAAAATGTATTTTGGGGGGGTTTGTATCATTTGATTTAAACAACATGCTTACCACTTTGAAGATGCTAAATATGTGTTATTGTGAAACAAACAAGAAATAAGACAAAAAAACTGAAAACGAGCGTGCAATACTTTGTAGAGCCACCTTTTGCAGCAATTCCAGCTGCAAGTCTCTTGGGGTATGTCTCTGTAAGCTTGGCACATCCAGCCACTGGGATTTTTGCCAATTTTTCAAGGCAAAACTGCTCCAGCTCCTTCAAGTTGGATGGGTTCCGCTGGTGTACAGCAATCTTTAAGTCATACCACAGATACTCAATTGGATTGAGGTCTGGGCTTTGACTTGGCCATTCCAAGACATGTAAATGTTTCCCCTTAAACCACTCAAGTGTTGCTTTAGCAGTATGCTTAGGGTCAACCTGCGTCCCAGTCTCAAATCTCTGGAAGACTGAAACAGGTTTCCCTCAAGAATTTCCCTGTATTTAGCGCAATCCATCATTCATTCAATTCTTATGTTTCCCAGTCCCTGCCAATGAAAAACATCCCCACAGCGTGATTCTGCCACCACCATGCTTCACCGGGGATGGTGTTCTCGGGGTGATGAGAGGTGTTGGGTTTGCGCCAGACATAGCGGTTTCCTTGATGGCCAAAAAGCTAAATTTTAGTCTCATCTGACCAGAGAACCTTTTCCATATGTTTGGAGAGTCTCCCACATGCTTTTTGGTGAACACCAAACGTGTTTGCTTATTTTTTTCTTTAAGCAATGGCTTTTTTTCTGGACACTCTTCCGTAAACCCCAGCTCTGTGGAGTGTACGGCTTAAAGTGGTCCTATGGACAAGATACTCCAATCTCCTCCATGGAGGTCTGCAGCTCCTTCAGGGTTATCTTTGGTATCTTTGTTGCCTCTCTGATATATGCCCTCCTTGCCTGGTATGTGGGTTTTGGTGGGCGGCCCTCTCTTGGCAGGTTTGTTGTGGTGCCATATTCTTTCCATTTTTTAATAATGGATTTAATGGAGCTCCGTGGGTTGTTCAAAGTTTGGGTGTCTATAACCAAAGAGAATTCTCTTGGGAGGTAATACGGTCAGCATTTGATTGTGAGGTATTCTAGGTCAGGACTTGAGTTCCTGTATGTTATCACAATCACACCATGAGTAGTTAATCATGAAACATACACCCCCACCCTTCTTCTTCCCAGAGAGATATTTATTCCTGTCTGCGCGATGAACTGAGAACCCAACTGGCTGTACGGACAGACAGTATATCCCGAGAGAGCCATGTTTCCGTGAAACAGAGTATGTTACAATCCCTGATGTTTCTCTGGAAATCCTCGCCCTGAGCTCGTCAACTTTATTATCCAGAGACTGAACTAATAATGTAAGAAATAACACATAAAAAAACTATTTACTGCAAAGTTGATTTGGAGCTAGAAGCACGGCCGCCCTTATCTGTCTGCACCATTTTCATATATATGACAATCAGATGCAGGGCATCAGTCCACAAGTAATACAACATATGATCCATTACCAGTGTCATCATACAATATTATTTCAAAATGGTCTGAGAAGAACAACATTGGCAGGGCCAATAGCCAATATGCAGTGATCATGTATTGGGCCTATAGCCTACTGCACAAACCTCATCGCTACAGAAGAGTTTTTATTTGGTAAATGTTTTATAGGCTTATGTTTAAGTCATGTTTAAAAAGTAAATCAGAGCGATAGATCTCAGCATGCATTTTGACTCAGAAAGTGTTCTTGACTCAGAAAAGGTTGGTGACCACTGATCTAGAGAATAGACTTCACTTTTTGCACATACCCTCTTCCTTTTTTGTACATAGTATAGAGCACATAAAGGAGGGGGAATGTAGTTTTAAGGTCATTTAAAGCATATTGCTAATAATAAGTGTTGATCATGGATTAGGTGCTATTGGTTCTATAGCTATCCTATATCTGACTGTTTAGGCATTAGGCATTAGGCTTGTATATCTGTCATATCTTTGTTTTCATTTTCTTCATATTTTCCTCATTACCCACCCTTACTCATCAAGTCTGCTAACTTAATTGTACAGATCTGATTTGTTTACTTATTTTGTTTTAGTTTATTATAATTAATAAAGTTATTATTATTTTTTACCTTAAGACCAAAAATGTGCTGCTTAAGAGACTCCATATGAGCGTCTTCTGGGTGGGGATCGACCAATGGGTGGGTTTCCCTCCCTGTGCGTCCCACTTTTTATTTTACATCCATGGCTTATCAACACTAAAGATAACAATCACATTTTAGAAAAAAACAACGGCAACACTAGCTATTCTCTTTGGAACTTGATGGCCTTAATAGTCCCATCAAACATTTCAGCTGTCTTGATATTCTAGAAAGAAACTATTGTGAATGGATCAGCTTGTCCGAAGCACCCGAACAGACCAGAGGCATTGGTTCCTTTTCTTTTGTATCTTTTACTAAACGGGTCTTCTTTCACCCGACAAAATAACTCCAGTACAGGGAACGTCCAACACTGAAACACCAGCGTAACAAAACAAATAAACAAACTAAGCCGTTGACCAAAAGGCCGTGGCCAAAAAGAGAAAGCAAAACAACAAACGCCTACTCCTGTCTTAGACTATCGTCTAAACGTAACAGTTACAGGAGGCACGCTTCTCTCTACCTAAAGCCTGCCTTGGTTAACAGAGAGACAAGGTGCCCAGTCATAGAAGCTTTCTCTGAGGTAGGAAAAACCAACATCCTCACAGGTCCCCGTCTCTCCTCCCAATCCTCCCCCAGCTCCTCTCCTGGCACACCTATATAGGAGGAAGAGACAAAGTAATTATTGGGCCCAGCTGTGTAGTAATTGGCTTTACACTGAGTACCTATCCCCTGAGGAGGGTGTTGTCGTGTGGTCTTCCTCCGGCTGGTCATTGAACTCTCCGATTTTTCATAAGCACCAAACAAAACTACGAGTGTAATAATAATGATACATAAGAAACTCAAAATCCCCACCCTTGATAAAGGCGAAAAACCAAGAAAGAAGAATCAATTTCCTTAAAGGTGTCCATAATGGAAAGAAAATTGCCTTATTAATGTGTATGCTTTAAGTTCATATGATCCTAAGTGTTTTGATTCTCTGAACAGCATATTGTTAGAATTAACCAAATTCCAAATGGTTATTGGGACAGACATGAACGCCATTCTGGACATGCGGGACAAATCTACAAAACTACAATTCACAGGCAACCAAGCCTCTCCAACATATACTCTCTAATAACTACCTCATTGATGCCTGGCGAGCTCAAAACCCTAAAGCAAAATAATACACTTTCTATTCAACCAGGCACAAAACATTCTACCGAATCGATTTCGTACTGTTATCTACTCCTCTATTTTCTTTCATCAAGAAATTTGAAATTCGACATATGAACCTACAGTATCTGATCATCATGCTTACTACTGCCAGATACACATTCCAGAATCTCCTGAAAGAGCCACAAGATGTCGCTTCAATGTTTTCTTACTACAAAATCCTACTTTCTGTGAACAATTTGAAACTTAATTAAATGAATTCATAATGATTAACCAAAAATTCAGTTGATGATCCTCTGATTTTATGGGAAAGTTTTTATCATCAAAGTTTTTATAAAAAACTATGCAACTGCATTTGCATCTGGGCTGAATAAATCACAATTAAAAGAATATATCAGAATTGGAAATGTTGTTAACGATGTTAGAGCATTCTCAGTGTGACAAATTGAAAATGTAGAGTTTCCATCAACTTCGCACGCAATGTAGATATCAAAGAACACCGCAGTTCGCGGGTAGAGTAGTGGGTGAAACCATTCACTTCAGGAAAAGGTGTGATATAAATAAAGTTTCCTTTCATTATGTGTTGTCAAATTCATAAAAATATATTCTGCCATTGTAGAAGGTTGCCAAAATGAGAGGTCTTCGGATTTAACATTTTTGTATTCTTTTCTTTGAAAGAACAACTAGTGGGTTTGGAGTGAGAGAGATATTCTGAAAGCAGGTTTGTGTCTCCTTCTTCTGTACACACAATAGTGTCTTTGGAAAACGGGTTCATATTCAATAGCGAATGTGGCTATGTAAACTCAGCAAAAAAAGAAACGTCCCTTTTTCAGGACCCTGTCTTTCAAAAGAATATTCGTAAAAATCCAAATAACTTCACAGATCTTCATTGTAAAGGGTTTAAACACTGTTTCCCATGCTTCTTCAATGAACCACAAACAATTAACATGCACCTGTGGAACGGTCGTTAAGACACAAACAGCTTACAGACGGTAGGCAATTAAGGTCACAGTTATGAAAATTTAGGACACTAAAGAGGCCTTTACTGACTCTGAAAAACACCAAAAGAAAGATGCCCAGGGTTCCTGCTCATCTGCGTGAACATGCCTTTAGCATGCTGCAAGGAAGCATGAGGACCGCAGATGTGGCCAGGACCATACATTACAATGCCGGTACTGTGAGACGCCTAAGACAGCGCTACAGGGAGACAGGACGGACAGCTGATCGTCCTCGCAGTGGCAGACCACGTGTAACAACACCTGCACAGGATCGGTACATCCGAACATCACACCTGCGGGACAGGTACAACAACTGCCCGAGTTACACCAGGAACGCACAATCCCTCCATCAGTGCTCAGACTGTCCGCAATAGGCTGAGAGAGGCTGGACTGAGGCCTTGTAGGCCTGTTGTAAGGCAGGTCCTCACCAGACATCACCGGCAACAACGTCATCTATGGGCATAAACCCACCGTTGCTGGACCAGACAGGACTGGCAAAAAGTGCTCTTCACTGACGAGTCGCGGTCTTGTCGTCGAAGGAATGAGCGTTACACCGAGGCCTGTATTCTGGAGAGGGATCGATTTGTAGGTGGAGGGTCCGTCATGGTCTGGGGCGGTGTGTCACAGCATCATCGGACTGAGCTTGTTGTCATTGCAGGCAATCTCAACGCTGTGCATTACAGGGAAGACATCCTCCTCCCTCATGTGGTACCCTTCCTGCAGGCTCACCCTGGCATGACCCTCCAGCATGACAATTTCACCAGCCATACTGCTTGTTCTGTGCATGATTTCCTGCAAGACAGGAATGTCAGTTTTCTGCCATGGCCAGCGAAGAACCCAGATCTCAATCCCATTGAGCACGTCTGGGACCTGTTGGATCGGAGGGTGAGGGCTAGGGCCATTCCCCCCAGAAATGTCCGGGAACTTGCAGGTGCCTTGGTGGAAGAGTGGGGTAACATCTCACAGCAAGAACTGGCAAATCTGGTGCAGTCCATGAGATGCACTGCAGTACTTAATGCAGCTGGTGGCCAAATCAAATTTATTTATATAGCCCTTCTTACATCAGCTGATATCTCAAAGTGCTTTACAGAAACCCAGCCTAAAACCCCAAACAGCAAGCAATGCAGGTGTAGAAGCACGGTGGCTAGGAAAAACTCCCTAGAAAAGCCAAAACCTAGGAAGAAACCTAGAGAGAAACCAGGCTATGAGGGGTGGCCAGTCCTCTTCTGGCTGTGCCGGGTGGAGATTATAACAGAACATGGCCAAGATGTTCAAATGTTCATAAATGACCAGCATGGTCAAATAATAATAATCACAGTAGTTGTCAAGGGTGCAGCAAGTCAGCACCTCAGGAGTAAATATCAGTTGGCTTTTCATAGCCGATCATTAAGAGTATCTCTACTGCTCCTGCGGTCTCTAGAGAGTTGAAAACAGCAGGTCTGGGACTAGTAGCACGTCCGGTGAACAGGTCAGGGTTCCATAGCCATAGGCAGAACAGTTGAAACTGGAGCAGCAGCATGGCCAGGTGGACTGGGGACAGCAAGGAGTCATCATGCCAGGTAGTCCTGAGGCATGATCCTAGGGCTCAGGTCCTCCGAGAGAGAGAAAGAAAGAGAGAATTAGAGAGAGCATACTTCAATTCACACAGGACACCGGATAAGACAGGAGAAGTACTCCAGATATAACAAACTGACCCTAGCCCCCGACACAAACTACTGCAACATAAATACTGGAGGCTGAGACAGGAGGGGTCAGGAGACAATGTGGCCGGATCCAATGATACCCCCAGACAGGGCCAAACAGGAAGGATATAACCCCACCCACTTTGCCAAAGCACAGCCCCCACACCACCAACTTACCATCCTGAGACAAGGCCGAGTATAGCCACGGCACAACCCAAGGGGGGGCGCCAACCCAGACAGGAAGATCACGTCAGTGACTCAACCCACTCAAGTGACGCACCCCTCCTAGGGACGGCATGAAAGA
Source organism: Salvelinus alpinus (assembly GCF_045679555.1). Lineage (NCBI taxonomy): Eukaryota > Metazoa > Chordata > Actinopteri > Salmoniformes > Salmonidae > Salvelinus > Salvelinus alpinus. The sequence continues at coordinate 16,530,843 of NC_092115.1, forward strand.
GAACCAATAAGCCAGTGACTCTGTAATAGGGTTAGAGCACCAGTAAGCCCCTGTAATAGGGTTAGAGGCAGAGAATCCCAGTGGAGAGAGGGGAACCGGCCAGGCAGAGACAGCAAGGGTGGTTCGTTGCTCCAGAGCCTTTCCGTTCACCTTCACACTCCTGGGCCAGACTACACTCAATCATATGACCCACTGAAGAGATGAGTCTTCAGTAAAGACTTAAAAGTTGAGACCGAGTCTGCGTCTCTCATATGGGTAGGCAGACCATTCCATAAAAATGTAGATCTATAGGAGAAAGCCCTGCCTCCAACTGTTTGCTTAGAAATTCTAGGGACAATTAGGAGGCCTGTGTCTTGTGACCGTAGCGTACGTGTAGGTATGTACGGCAGGACCAAATCGGAAAGATAGGTAGGTGCAAGCCCATGTAATGCTTTGTAGGTTAGCAGTAAAACCTTGAAATCTTAACAGGAAGCCAGTGTAGGGAGGCTAGCACTGGAGTAATATGATCAAATTTTTTGGTTCTAGTCAGGATTCTAGCAGCCGTATTTAGCAACAACTGAAGTTTATTTAGTGCTTTATCCGGGTTGCCGGAAAGTAGAGCATTGCAGTAGTCTAACCTAGAAGTAACAAAAGCATGGATTAATTTTTCTGCAGCATTTTTGGACAGAAAGTTTCTGATTTTTGCAATGTTATGTAGATGGAAAAAATCTGTCCTTGAAACAGTCTTGATATGTTCGTCAAAAGAGAGATCAGGGTCCAGAGTAATGCCGAGGTCCTTCACAGTTTTATTTGAGACGACTTTACAACCATCAAGATTAATTGTCAGATTCAACAGAAGAGCTCTTTGTATCTGGCCACACCAGATACTGACTGTTACTTTTGATTTTGACACCCCCTTTGTTCAGGGACACATTATTCCATTTCTGTTAGTCACATGTCTGTGGAACTTGTTCAGTTTATGTCTCAGTTGTTGAATCTTGTTATGTTCATACAAATATTTACACATGTTAAGTTTGCTGAAAAGAAACGCAGTTGACAGTGTGAGGACGTTTCTTTTTTTGCTGAGTTTATATATTTATTTTACCGTTAATGTATTTAAGGCCTATTTCGGCAAGTTAACCAAGTTTTTGCTGGCTTAGCTAGCCATGTTAAGGACGAGCTAACTAGCACCGTCTGTCAGTGCACTATAATGTCACGCTAGCTATTGCTAGCAGGTGATTTATCGAAATATTAAGTTAATGTTTATTTTCTTACTACCTTAAAAGGTTTATATAAAAAGGGTTGTACTTGTGCTCTGTATTTATGGATTAATATCACTTCACATTGAGGGCATGTATCATTACTGTTGCTCCTATCTAAAATATATATTGTGTCCTACCTAACCAGTGAACGTGTGGCTGTGACCATCCTGTCAATGCCTGTCATCACTGTGTGATATTTTTTACTGCAGATAAAAACCAAGTCATCCTGAAGTGTGGGTGTCCGTGTGCCTTTCTTCTGAAGGGCTATGTGAAGTTGTTTACATCAGCAAACACTTTTTCAGACCAAGTAGCGACTATTCAAGACAGAGTCAAGACAAAGTCAAGACAGAACTAAATCTATTGATAAGACAGAGAGTAGAAGTTGCCACCCATCGCGTTAGACTCTACCTTTACTTCCATGGTAATCGACCCAGTCGTCTACTGGCTAACAAGCGTCGCACTAATGATCAATTAGCAGATATTGCAACTATTGAATCTGAATCAGGTGAATTACTATCAGAACTCAAGTTAATCAACCAAAGATTCTCCTGTTCTATAAAGAATTGTACACCTCTGATTGTAAATCCACACCAAGCTAGATTGAGTTAAAAAAAAAAATATATATATATATATATACACTGCTCAAAAAAATAAAGGGAACACTTAAACAACACAATGTAACTCCAAGTCAATCACACTTCTGTGAAATCAAACTGTCCACTTAGGAAGCAACACTGATTGACAATAAATTTCACATGCTGTTGTGCAAATGGAATAGACAACAGGTGGAAATTATAGGCAATTACCAAGACACCCCCAATAAAGGAGTGGTTCTGCAGGTGGTGACCACAGACCACTTCTCAGTTCCTATGCTTCCTGGCTGATGTTTTGGTCACTTTTGAATGCTGGCGGTGCTTTCACTCTAGTGGTAGCATGAGACGGAGTCTACAACCCACACAAGTGGCTCAGGTAGTGCAGCTCATCCAGGATGGCACATCAATGCGAGCTGTGGCAAGAAGGTTTGCTGTGTCTGTCAGCGTAGTGTCCAGAGCATGGAGGCGCTACCAGGAGACAGGCCAGTACATCAGGAGACGTGGAGGAGGCCGTAGGAGGGCAACAACCCAGCAGCAGGACCGCTACCTCCGCCTTTGTGCAAGGAGGAGCACTGCCAGAGCCCTGCAAAATGACCTCCAGCAGGCCACAAATGTGCATGTGTCTGCTCAAACGGTCAGAAACAGACTCCATGAGGGTGGTATGAGGGCCCGACGTCCACAGGTGGGGGTTGTGCTTACAGCCCAACACCGTGCAGGACGTTTGGCATTTGCCAGAGAACACCATGATTGTCAAATTCGCCACTGGCGCCCTGTGCTCTTCACAGATGAAAGCAGGTTCACACTGAGCACATGTGACAGACGTGACAGTCTGGAGACGCCGTGGAGAACGTTCTGCTGCCTGCAACATCCTCCAGCATGACCGGTTTGGCGGTGGGTCAGTCATGGTGTGGGGTGGGGTGGCATTTCTTTGGGGGGGCCGCACAGCCCTCCATGTGCTCTCCAGAGGTAGCCTGACTGCCATTAGGTACCGAGATGAGATCTTCAGACCCCTTGTGAGACCATATGCTGGTGCGGTTGGCCCTGGGTTCCTCCTAATGCAAGACAATGCTAGACCTCATGTGGCTGGAGTGTGTCAGCAGTTCCTGCAAGAGGAAGCATTGATGCTATGGACTGGCCCGCCCGTTCCCCAGACCTGAATCCAATTGAGCACATCTGGGACATCATGTCTCGCTCCATCCACCAACGCCACGTTGCACCACAGATTGTCCAGGAGTTGGCGGATGCTTTAGTCCAGGTCTGGGAGGAGATCCCTCAGGAGACCATCGGCCACCTCATCAGGAGCATGCCCAGGCGTTGTAGGGAGGTCATACAGGCACGTGGAGGCCACACACACTACTGAGCCTCATTTTGACTTGTTTTAAGGACATTACATCAAAGTTGGATCAGCCTGTAGTGTGGCTTTCCACTTTAATTTTGAGTGTGACTCCAAATCCAGACCTCCATGGGTTGATAAATTTGATTTCCATTGATAATTTTTGTGTGATTTTGTTGTCAGCACATTCAACTATGTAAAGAAAAAAGTATTTAATAAGAATATTTCATTCATTCAGATCTAGGATGTGTTATTTTAGTGTTCCCTTTATTTTTTTGAGCAGTGTATATATATATATATAAATAAGAAGTCCTGTTCTCTCAATGGAGGAAGTCGGCTTGCTGGGAGCCCAAATCTCTCGCCATGAACTCAAAAGAGCATTGGATAACATGAATAAAGGCAAATCACCTGGTTGAGGTCTATTTAACATTTTGGAACCAAGTAGGTCCACTGTTACTTGAAATGATTTACACAGCCGTTCACAAAGATTCATTTGGAAGGGATGTACCTTTTTTTTATATATAAAAAAGGTAAGGACACCACCCAGTGTTCTCACCATCGCACCCTATCTTTGATAAACACTGTCTCGAAACTTAACCAAATCGGTACATCCGGACCAAATCCGGGTTTGTTAAAACATAATTCTCCTCAAATAACCTCCGTCGTCTGTTACATATCTTACATGCTTCATCAGAAACCAAAGCTCCTTGGGCAGTTCTATCTCTCGACGCAGAAAAAGCTTTATGTCAGTCCCTCAACCATAGTAATAATAAGCAATACCTGCTCTGTTCCGTTCAGAATAACTAGAAGTAGTGTAACAGTACTCTTCTTGCGTTGTGAACGATCATCGACAAGGACTCCAGCATGTAGCACCATTCAATAGTTTATTATCTGATAGGGAAACAGCACAGATAGTGAGTTTATTATCTGATAGGGAAACAGCACAGATAGCACGTCATGCAATGCATCCAAAACAGATCATTCTACTCTCTGCACGCACGCTGATTTGGCGCTTGTTGATTGGGGTAACCACAGTTACCAAAATAATGCAAGTTTACCACAACAGGAATATGTGAAGATTACAATGCACAATATACTAATCATTTCAGAAATGTACCTGATAGGGAAACAGCACAGATAGCACATCCTGCAATGCAGTCACCACAGATCATTCTACTCTCTGCATGCCCTATACAAAATACATGAAACAGCCCCAGACATAGTGAATAACCATCTAGCATTAGCTGAAATTATATTCACAAAGGAAATACCACACATCTGATGTACAATATATCAAGCAATGTTTACAAACAAATTGATATAACTTGTACATTCCTATCTGCACTTAGGAGTATACAAATTACTTCAATTATATGAATTTGTGTTGTACATGTAGCCCCCACCCAGCAAGAAAATTGGTCACAAAGAAATTATCATTGTAAGAAGATAGTGATCACATAACTTGGAAAACTGGATCTAAAAAAGAACAGTATTGCTATTAGTCAGATTTATGAATTGTTGTGTCCAATTGTTTTTTTTAACTATTCAAGTCACAGCTGATTTCTCTTTGTATCTGAATAGTCCACTCTTACCTTTTGTATTGACTGCTCATCCCCAGGGGATTTCAAAAGTTAGTGGCATGGTGATTACTCATGTAAGCCCCTGAAAGTCCCATATTGAATTAAATGGATTATGGGATGTAATCAGAATGCTCGGGGTTAGTTGCGTTGTACGGTGTGACTAGGGTTGCAAAGGGAGGGTATATTCCTGCACTGTAAAAAAAACAATATGTTGATTCAACATACCATTGTAAGGCAACCAGCTGCAAAAGGATTGTGAGTTTGCTCAACAGTTGGGCATAAATCTGAACATGTACATTCTTAAGTTTAATTGTATGTTCACTCAACTTTGAATTTTTGGTTGAGTGACTTGACAATTTATTATACTTTATCTGCATATTTCCCAGCATGCCTTGCTTTTTGTTTGAATTATAGTTGCCAGTGTTATGATATGGGAGGAAGGATAGTGTTAGTGTAACAGTATAGCTTCCGTCCCTCTCCTCGCTCGAACCAGGGACCCTCTGCACACATCAACAACTGACACCCACAAAGCATCGTTACCCATCGCGCCACAAAAGCTGCGGCCCTTGCAGAGCAAGGGGAACAACTACTTCTAGGTCTCAGAGCAAGTGACGTCACCGATTGAAACACTATTAGCGCGCACCACCGCTAACGAGCTAGCCATTTCACATCGGCCACACTAGGACATAGACAAACACACTACCCTGATACACTTCCACACTCCAGGTGACAGCACCAACTGGGTGAGGGCTGTGTTCTTCCAGGAAGCCTTGATAATTCCCCAGGTGCAAGCGATCAAGATGATTGTGACTCAGGTTTCCTGACAACTCTCTCACACTATCTGCCGGACTTTTGTTTTTCTATGTGTTAGTTAACCTCTTTAGTTGGGCATGCCTTTTTGTAGTTTGGTTTTTGTACAGATTTATTTTGTCACCATGAACATATGAATAATGTGACCAGGTGCATTCAACACCTAGTCACACGCTTAAGTCTCACATTTATGCACACATCAAATAAGGTTCCAGCTTGGCCTAAGACCCCTCGACATAATGAGTGCCGCAAAATCAGGCTAGTTATTGGTTTCGTAACACCTCCATGACTATCGGTTAGTGACAGAGTAGGGCTGTCAAAGTTTATGCGAGTAACATGTTTATTGGCTTACATTTTTTTGACCGCCACAAAGGTATATGCCTCTCCTATTTCTATAATTTATCTTCTTAAAATGTGATTTTAACCCTAACTTTAACCCTAACCTTAAATTAATACGCTGAATAAAAATATAAACGCAACATGCGACAATTTCAAAGATTTACAGTTCATATAAGGAAATCAGTCAATTGAAGTAAATTAATTAGGCCATAACCTATTTATTTCACGACTGGGAATACAGATATGCATAGATTGATCACAGAGACCTTAAAAAAAGGTAGGGTCGTGGATCAGAAAACCAGTCATTATCTGGTGTGACCACCATTTTCCTCATGCAGTGTGTCACATCTCCTTCGCATAGAGTTGATCTGGCTGTGGATTGTGGCCTGTGGAATGTTGTCCTACTCTTCAATGACTGTGCGAAGTTGCTGGATATTGGTGGGAACTAGAACACGCTGTCGTACATGTCAATCTAGGGCATCCCAAACATGCTCAATGAGTGACATGTCTGGTGAGTATGCAGGCCATGGAAGAACTGGGACATTTTCAGCTTCCAGGAATTGCTTACAGATCCTTGCGACATGGGGCCATGCATTATCATGCTGAAACATGAGGTGATGGTCCAAACACACCAAGGTAGTTGTGAATAGGGCACGGCAATAGCTTTCCCCCTAAGGAGACTGAAAAGATGTGGCATGGGTCTCCATATCCTCAAAAAGTTCTACAGCTGCACCATTGAGTGCGTCCCGACCGGTTGCATCACTGCCTGGTATGGCCACTGCTCGGCATCCGACCATGAGGCGCTACAGAGAGTAGTGCATGCGTAAAGCCCAGTACATCACTTTGATTTGATTTGTCACGTACACAGTTTACACCATGTATAAAAGGTGCAGTGAAATGCTTGCGTGCTAGCTCCCTCAACATTGCAGTACAATAATCAGTATCAATAATTAATTATTAATGCGGCAGTGTAGCCTAGTGGTTAGAGCATTGGACTAGTAACCGAAAGGTTGCAAGTTTGAATCCCTGAGCTGACAAGGTACAAATCTGTCGTTCTGCCCCTGAACAAGGCAGTCATTGAAAATAAGAATTTGTTCTTAACTGACTTGCCTAGTTAAATAAAGGTAAAATAAAAAGTCAAATAAAAAATATCAAATCATTAGAAGGTAGTACTGAATGAAAAGTAATAAACAGATATGTACAGAATGGGATGTACAATATAGATGATGAGTGTGCTATGTCAAGTATAACTGTATTTACAAATATGAAGTGGGTAGTGTATTGGTCACGCAGTTAAATAAATAATATATAATAGAACAGCGGTGTTGAGTGTGTGTGTGTATATATAGAGTCAGTGTAAATAATCTCCAATGTTCCAATACCACTTGCCAGATGATAACGTAGTGAACAGTCCGTGGCTAGGGTGACTGGAGTCCTTGATGATCATCCAGGCCTTCCTCATACACCGCCTGGTGTAAATGTCTTGAAGGCCATCTGCACCACCCTCTGTAGAGCCATGCGGTTTAGGGCGGTGCAGTTGCCATACCAGGCGGTGATACAGCTGGTCAAGATGCTTGTGATGGTGCAGTTGTAGAACTTCTTGAGGATCTGAGGGCCCATGCCAAATTTCTTCAGTCGCCTGTTGCGCCTTCTTTACCATGGTGTCTGTGGGATTGGTCCATGTCAGGTCCTCTATGATGTGCATGAAAAGGAACTTGAAACGTTTGACCCTCTCCACTATAGCCCGTCTATGCAGATGGGGGCATGCACATGCCCTTGTTTCCTGTAGTCCACGATCAGCTCCTTGGTTTTGAGGGATGTTGAGGGAGCGGCTGTTTTCCTGATAACCCCTCTGCCAGGGCTCTAACCTCCTTCCTGTAGGCTGTCTCGTTGGCGTCGGCAATCAGGCCCACCAGCGCTGTATCGTCGGCAAACTTGATGGTGTTGGAGTCATGTGTACAGGGATTACAGTAGGGGGCTGAGCACATACCCCTGCGGGGCCTCCGTGTTGAGAGTCAGCTTGGCGGAGGAGTTGTTGCCTACCCTCCTCACCTGGGGTCTGCCTGTTAGGAGGTCCAGGATCCAGGGCCCTGAGCTTAATGATGAGCTTGGAGGGGAATATGCTATTGGAAGCAAAGCGCTAGTCAATAAACAGCATTCTCACGTAGGTGTTCCTCTTCCAGGTGGGATAGGGCAGTGCAATGGCGATTGCATCGTCCGTGGATCTGTTGGATCGGTATGCAAATTGTAATGGGTCCAGAGTATCAGGTAAAGTGGAGCTGATATGGTCCTTAACCAGCATCTCAAAGCACTTCATGATGACAGAGATGAGGACTGCAGTGCGATAATCATTTAGGCAGGTTACCTTTGTTTGCTTGCGTACAGGGACAATGGTAGACATCTTGAAGCATGTGGGGAAACTATTACATTTTCGCTCCGCCCCATGGCAAAATTAGTAGAATTGCATGAAATTAGTTTTAAAACTGCAACGTTTTGAATTGCAGAAAATGTACTTTACCACCACAAAAAACACACTGGCACAGTCGTTAATTCATTGTATATTCTACGTTGGTTCAACGTAATTTCATTGAAATGATGTTTAAACAACATGTATTCAACTAGTGTGCGCCCAGTGGGAAAAGAATCCACTGCCAAGAGTGGATGGCACCAACCAAATATCGGTTAGGGCCCCCATTTATTTTACCTTTATTTAACTGGGCAAGTCAGTTTAGAAAAAAATCTTATTTTCAATGACGGCCTAGGAACAGTGCCTTGTTCAGGAGCAGAACTGCCTTGTTCAGGAGCAGAACGACTGATTTTTACCTTGTCAGCTCGGGGATTCAATCTTGCAAGTGTAACCGATGTGAAATGGCTAGCTAGTTAGCGGTGGTTCGCGCTAATAGCGTTTCAATCGGTGACGTCACTCGCTTTGAGATCTTGAAGTAGTGGTTCCCCTTGCTCTGCAAGGGTCACGGCTTTTATGGAGCGATGGGTAACAATGCTTCGTGGGTGACTGTTGTTGATGTGTGCAGAGGGTCCCTGGTTCGCGCCCGGCGAGGGGACGGACTAAGGTTATACTGTTACACAACCTATGGGTTACTAGTCCAACGCTATAACCACTAGGCTACCTGCCGCCCCATAAGGCTAGGAGCCTCTCATGGAACAGATGGATTTTCCATTTTATTTACTTTATCATAATAAATAATGCCACGTGGTGAAGAATAAATAAGTAGCCTAAATATTTGAAGAAATTCTTGTTGTCTTTTTTTATGAGTCAGCAGGAGACCGATTTTGCGTCTCTATTCTCCTCTCAGTGTAAGCAGGTGCCTCTATTCTGGCAGAACACATTGAGCTCTTCATTACCCATTCTATATCATTCTCCATTTGATGTCACACTGGGTGACTCAGAGCTGTCAGAGCAGTCGCCCACAACAGCGAGAAGTACTTTCAAGTAAGCACTCTCAAAATAGCTCATGCGTTAATTGTTAATTGGTGTAGGCTCTTCACCCAAAATGCAGTTTGGACAGGGTTGGATTGGGGGTGAGATGAGGTAGTGGATCAGCGACAGAGGCAGGGAATGAATTAGCGGAATTCCAATTCTGTAAAAAAGTAATTGGATTAAAGTGGTTCTGGTTAAAATTGGAGGTATGGACAGCGGTCCGACACTCGATCGCAAGGAAACAGCGGTATCAGATCTCCTTTACCCTTTTCACTGGAAACAAGGAAACTAGAAACACACAGCCAATATGCCAGTTGACCTGAATGGGTATTGGAAAATGACCTCTAATAACAACTTTGAGGAGTACATGAAAGCCCTCGGTGAGTTGTTCCAGCATCTTTCATGGAGTTGTGGTGTAGGGGGACTCGAACGTTGATGATGCTTGAAGATACTGGCACTGCGCTCTGCGCTCAATATTTGCACTCAATCAAAACCTAAACCAGGCTTATAGCTAACATTACCACACGGAATATATTGACAAATATAGAGGGCTAAAGCTGAAAATTGGTTTATGAGCACTGGTAGATACTTACTGTTACTGACATATTGGTTGTCAATTTGAATCCTCTCCAAAATGTTAGTTAAAAAAAATCATATTTTCAAAGATGTCCAAAAAGAGGACAGGATTTACTGAGTTGGATCCAGTTATAGGTTGGATCCTACTGAATAGTGCCTACTTCTCACTTAAAGCATAGTTTTTTAAAGGGGTAGGAGAGAATGAGTGTGATGTTTGGGGCCACCTTACTGGTCATTAGTATTAAACTCTCTCTCTTCTTTCCTTGGGGTTCTATCACACAGATGTAAATGTTGCCATTAGGAAAATTGCCAACTTGTTGAAGACCGACAAAGACATCAGTGTTGATGGTGACCACATGGTCATCAAGACCCTCAGTACCTTTAAGAACTACAACATGGACTTCCATGTTGACAAGGAGTTTGAGGAGGATCTGTCAGGGGTGGATGACAGAAAATGCATGGTGAGTCTGTTGTACATTCAAACTACATTTTTATTTGGTCAAAACATCTTTCTGGATATAGACTGCATGAGAACAAAGAGTAAATGTGATGTCTCAGTATGATTTGATTAACCAAATGCCCTCTCAGATCCAAATGGCAGTCTTTATGTGCTTACCCACACATGACTGAATTACAACTGTGAATACAATGGGCCTTGAGTTGACACTGAGGGGGGAAAGGTAGATTGCTGCTTCAGAGGGAATCAGCTGAATAAGGCTAAAGCGGGTGGGTATAATTTGTGGAACGTTCCAACAGGAATCTGTTCCAAAAACTTCGTAAAGTACAAGGTTGCCAACAAAAAACGCATACAAAGTAGCATGATCACTTCACCTAGCTAACTAGCTGCCGAATAGGCATCAACTCACCACGTAGCTTATTCTTAATGTTTGTCCATAGGGTACCAGAGTGAGAACAGACATTTTTTTGAATAAACGGGGTGAGTGAAAAACTTTATAAAATGGCCCACTCCCTACCCGGTATCTTATTCTGCCACTATACAACTTTGTATGCGTTGTTTGTTTGCAAACTGGTTATTTACAAAGTTTTTGCCACAGATTCCTGTTGGAACGTTCCACAAATTATACCCACCCGGCTAAAGACCCCTGAGTACTGGAGAACACTTATGCCTATAGGGCCAAGCCCAGTGGCACTAAGGTAGCCTGGTTGAGCACCCACCATAGTTGTTGGAACTGCTTAAAAGGACAGCGTGGAAGGAAAAATATCCAAGCCAGCACAGTACAGTTTGGGTCGGCCTCAGTGTGAATCAGGCTATAGAGGACAATGTTAGAAGGATAGTCAGGATCTCTGAGAATTGATTCTGATCTGCGCATTCTTCGCCTCAAAAATAACTGCCCTTGTAAATTTGTAGGCAAATTACTTTCCAAGCCAATTACATGCTGACTAGAACGGGAACGCAAGTGCGGCATCGTGCGCATGTTGATTTTGTCCATCCACACCAGACGCGGTCAGGACAACCAGGTTGGACTCTGAACCAGCTATATTAATTTGGCGACAGGTCAAAACACATGAAACATTCATGGTCATTTAGCTAGGTAGCTTGCTTTTGCTAGCTAATTTGTCCTGAGATATAAACATTGGGTTGTTATTTTACCTGATATTCACAACGTCCTTTTTTTCTGGATCGTTTTAGAATTTTGTCCCATTTAGAGTCACACAAAATTGTGTGTGCTCTACTCCGACAATTAATCCACAGATAAAAGGGGAAATCTAGGTCATTTCTAGTAATCTCTCCTCCTTCAGGCTTCTTCTTCTTCTGTGGACTTTATATGGCAGTTGGCAACCAACTTTACGGTGCATTACCACCACCAATTGGACTGGAGTGTGGACCTCAGTTCATCTTTCAATCACTGACGTGGGTATATGTTCCTAAAAACCAATCAGGGGATGGGAGAGGCGGGACTTACAGTGAGTAACGCGTATAACCAAGTTCTATTTTAGCACCTGGCTACGAGTTTGGATTAAATTATTGAATAATATGTATGTTTACATTTATTTTGCAACATTTCCACAACTAACGCGAGCGGTGTGGTCAGCATGTTAGCCATCACCTTGTGCGCTGCTGCGAGTAGGCTACAATCAGGGAATGAAATGACGTAGTCTGTTATTGACCACTGGGATAACTATTTATTGTTCTAATTTACCATCTGTGAGTCCAATTGATAAATACTTTACTATACCTTTATGACTATTTACGGTTGACTCCTGACTTGTTTCATGTCATGAAAGAGCTGGTGTGTATAATATCTGGTCAGTATTGTGTGTATATATATATATAGTCAGAATGACTTAGCACTAGAATGCTCCTGTTGGTATGAATATGAACTGGCTTGGTGTAGTGTTTTGAAAATGCTGATGGGTAAAGTGGTCATATCAAAATGGTTGACTCTCTGTGGTGTAGCTGGTTGTGATAACGGTACAGGCACTGCACTGACCTGTATAGAACTGCATTCTCGTGTTTCTCTTTTTTCTATTTTTTCATTTTTATCTGTATTTTTACCTTTATTGTGCATTGTTGGGAAAGAGCTCGCAACTTCTCAACTTAAGCATTTCACTGTTCTGTTTTACACCTGCTGTATCCTGTGCATGTGACAAAAAAACGTGAAACTTGGTGACTTCAACAACATGGGAAGAAGATCTCATTCAAGTTCTTTAGCATATTATTTTCTCCATCTTGTAACAGTAAACTCAACAAAAGTTATTTTTGCTCTGCTGAGAAAAGTGTGTGTTTGTTTGCAAGCTTCTGTCTGCATGTGTGTTCCCTGTAAGTTGTTCTACATATGGTCATGCACCCTCTGTGTGTGTGCGTGTGGGTGGGTCATGCTCCTAACTGACAGTAGAATGCATAATGGTGTCTCCTTTCTTCCCGTAGACCACTGTCTCATGGGAGGGGGACAAGCTGGTGTGTGTTCAGAAGGGAGAGAAGGAGGGCCGAGGCTGGACCCATTGGGTGGAGGGAGATAGGCTTTATTTGGTAAGAGAGTCTATTCATGTCATTTGACTTCCTCAGTTCCTGATTTTACTTTTTGTCACAACATATCTCAGATCAGGTGATTAAAAAATATATATATATATATAGATGGATAGGCAATAGAAAAAAATAGCAGAGATGAAAACTTGCATTGTTTTTGTATGATTCAGTTTTGTTCAAATATAGCTGGTTTCTGGCTTTGGTAATCTCGTAAACAAGATTTGAACAAAACATGAACCACCGGGGGAAATACTGCATTACTAAATTCATAAACTTTGTGGATAGCATTGGAGTCTAAGGACCCTTAATATAATTGGCCCTTTTATAGTGCACCCCATGTCAACCCATACACAAACATTAGTACATTTACTGACCTCTACAATGACTTCATTACCTTGTCATTACCGATTTTCATTGCTATGATTATTGTCATTAAAGCTAAATAAAAAGCATTTGACTGCCAACTTATGGAGTCAAAGTGATTCCAACAGATGTTCGCAATCTTTGGCCATTAAATTATTCATTAGCAAAGCGGCTCCCTGGAGTCACTAATCCCCGGATCACTGAACAACCGCGGCGTCTGGTGGTTAGAAATACAACTACAAGTACAAGTGCTTTACGTATGGTTATTCTCCATAGAGGAGATTGATTTACTGCAACCATTTTTGATGTCTTCACAGCTGTTTACCTCAATTAATGATGACAATGATGATTTATTTCTCTATCTCTGCACAAACAAATAAAGAACGAATCAAAGGGATTTATTAAAATCCTGTGCAATCTCTCGATGGAACATAATTTTACCTTCTGTTTTCTCTGAAGGAGCTGAGAGTTTGTGGAGTTGTGTGCAAGCAGGCTTTCCAGAAAACCTAAACCAGCACTGGAACAACAGAACGGCGCACCTGGCCTGAGAGCACAAGACAGACATGAACATGACCCGAGCCTGTGACAGAGAACCCCTATTGTAATCATCTGTCTGCCCATCCATCCATTCATCCTTTCTTCCTTATTTCCATCCATCCTTTTACATTTAATTCCATCAAGACTGTTACCTTGCCCCACTCAAACTATCCACAACAGGGGTGATGTAACAAAAAGGAAAACACCTATTCATCACTGTACTGTAACTCTGTCTCAGGGCGGGTGCTCAATTGATTAACATGTTATATGTGTGTACGCATTTGCATTGCAGTAGGTGTGGTAGGCTTTGTGATTAGTGCCTCAATCTCTGATGATGCACCGGACTGATAACTAGTGGTGAGCTTGACCACTACCAAGGAAGGTTTCAGTGTAAAGTCAACTAATATTTGGGCCATGAGAGAAGCAGTGAAATTCATTCAAACACACAAACTTTGGATGCTACATTTTAGGATGCATAAAGAAATGAAAAATCTGTATAGAAAAGAGTGAAGTAAAGAATACACATAAATGTAGGAAGATGCAGTGATCACGTAACCAGGACAACTGGATCTGAAAAAGACAAGCGGATTATTAGTTGGATTCATGAAATTGAATGTAAAAAATGTAATAAAAAATTCAAATCACAGTTTGTCTCTTTGTATCTAAAAAGTCCACGCTTACCTTTGATCATCCCGAGGGATTTTAAAAGTACCCTTTCCCAATCCCAGCGACAGACATACCTCTGGAGACAGACAGACAGACATACTTCTGGAGACAGACAGACAGACAGACATACCTCTGAAGACAGACAGACAGACATGGAGAGAGAAGAAAAAAGGTAATCACTCATATTGACTAAACCAATCAAATCAATACATTTTAATCTATAAAGCCCAACAGTTATCACAAAGTGCTTTACGTGGTCCATTCCCACAAATTCTGGTTTACATAATCAATCAACCAATCAATGAGCAGCCCATTAAGCAATCTATCAAATAGTTATCACTAGCCTTCTCATACCTTTTCACTTTCACCTTTTCACGCCAGCTGCAGTGGCGATTTTAGCATGTAAATCTTGGTGGGGCAACAAAAAAAAAGCAGGATGCATTCCAGCAAAGCCACTATAACCGTGTCAAACGGTGCCCACAAACTGTTAGGGCCTACATAAAGTTGTCCCAACAGCAGTCCCAACATCTTACCACCGCTACACCTGTCTATCAGTGGAGCCTTGTCTGGCAGAAAAATAGTCAATTCAGCCTCATTTACTGCCTTTTTAAAAAACATAGCTGATATGGCTGACTTGCTTAAACAAATGTGGTTTCTAATGACAATTGAGATGTACAAACTATGGTATAAGGGGACGACATATAATATCCAACAAGTAATCAAACAATTCCACAACAACGACCTAATACACACAAATCTAAAGGGATGGAATAAGAATATGTACACATAAATATATGGATGAGCGATGGCCGAGCGGCATAGGCAAGGTACAATAGATGGTATAAGGTACAGTATATAGATATATGATTAATGTAAGATATGTTAACATTATTAAAGTGCCATTGTTTAAAGTGACTAGTGATCCATTTATTAAAGTGGGCAGTGATTTGAGTCTATGTAGGCAGGAGCCTCTCTGAGTTAGTGATTGCTGTTTAGCAGTCTGATGGCCTTGAGATAGAAGCTGTTTTTCAGTCTCTCGGTCCCAGCTTTGATGTGTGGTCAACAGTCAATATAACTATTTGTTCAGCACTTTTGAAATGTAGAGCGATAGGATTCCGAACATGGACCGTTCTTACAGTGTACTCCCTGTACAAAAAGTCAGAACGGTAGGATAAATAAAGGAGGCATATAAACAGACAATGAAAGCTCTTACAATATTCGATGATTACATTTCTCTAAAACAGAATATAGGCTACATGTGCACCACCAAGTTAGAACAGTAGGTGAAATTAAGAGGTGAAAATAGACCAAATTATTAGGGTGAGGCACATTGAACGCCGTTCGGGTCTTTGCCTGTCAAAAAAGATACATGTCATATAACACTATTTGACTCGTTAAATAATCTTTTAATTTGACTCGTCAAATAACAGAATTCTATTATAAAATGATGTGTGTTCTGAATTTGCACGTGCAAGCCAAGCGCCACTACTACTATCAGTAGCACTGATACAAAAAAAGTTGTCCAAAAAAAAAGCTGTACAAAAAAAGTTGGCAAACAAGCACACACCGGCCACGAACGATGTGTTACAATACTGCGTTGGTGAAAATAGACCAAATTATTAGGGTGAGGCACATGGGCTGCTAACAGCTTACTATACAACATACACTTAGTATTACTTTCTTAGCTACAGTATACATTTATTCCTTGCATATTGTATCGTTTATGCAGCAGCATACAAGACATTTTTGGACTCTTGGGAAGGTGTAACGGCTTTCTTCCATAGGTGAAGGAGAGGACCAAAGTGCAGCGCGGCTAGTGTTCAACATGTTTAATAAAAGAACAAGTGAAACACTACAAACATACAAAATAACAAAATGTGCAAAAACCGAGACAGACCTATCTGGTGCAGACAACCACAGAGACAGGAAACAAACACCCACAAAATCCCAACACAAAACAAGCCTCCTATATATGATTCTCAATCAGGGACAACGATTACCATCTGCCTCTGATTGAGAACCATATCAGGCTGGACATAGAAACAGACAAACTAGACACACAACATAGAATTCCCACCCAGCTCACGTCCTGACCAACACTAAACAAGCAAAACACATAATAACTCTGGTCAGGACGTTACAGAAGGTGGCGCAGCAGTCCTTTGTGGGAAAATCAGACTTTGTCATTGAAGTCTGGCATTCTCTGGATTTATGGTGGGAACTCAGGAAAAAGAACACACAGCCACTCCATTGAATAGCAGGCTAATGTTAGTGGTTGCTTTGCAATGCTTGCAGTTAGCCACTGATTCGTTCCGAACGACTCATTGTTGAATTTTTGGGGGGACTTGCCTGTTTTGCATGTTATTTTGGCATTAATACGTGTCACATATCAGTTTGCAAACAATGTATATATATATATATATATATATATATATATAGATGTATATATATATAAAATATATATACAAGAACAAGTTAGACAGGCCCACTAGGCAAAAAATGAACCAGAAGAAATATGGCAAAATCAATGAGCCACACCAGTAATTTTGCCATATTTCTTCTGGTCCATTTTTTGCCTAGTGGGCCTGTCTAACTTGTTCTTGTTTTTTTGCGCAAAATGATAATTATCTGGCTAATAATGGGGATCTCAATTAATAAAATGGGCCATCGTGGGAGCCTCATGGGACAAAAATGGGACGTTGTGTTAGAAATGCCAGAGCTGATTTCTGGTCCCAGTCCGCCCCTGGAGAGGATTATCAGCAAGCAAAGCTTTTACTTTGTCTTTTGTCCTGTTATTTAAGCCTGACTTTTTTGTGTTTGTAGAAGTTTAATCTCAGAACACAGAACCAAATCTCACATGCTCTGGCCAGCAGTCTGTTACAAGGTGTGTTTAGTAACAGTAGTGTGTATGGTAGATTCAGCACAATTTCAAGAACATGATCTTGTGTGAGTGAGCCTTACTCAAACTTTTCAGTTTTCCATTAGCAGATACTTGGTTTGCACATTTTGAACTTGATCAACCTGCATGCTCAATAGCCTGATGTTTGAGCAGAATAAATACAAGGGACAAGAAAAAAAAGAAAAACTCTCAATGGTGCAGATTCAGTCGATGAACCTGTTTGCCTGTGTGTGTGTGTGTGTGTGTGTGTGTGTGTGTGTGTGTGTGTGTGTGTGTGTGTGTGTGTGTGTGTGTGTGTGTGTGTGTGTGCGCGTGCGCGCGTGCGTGAGAATTGGCACTACGTATCTCCCCATTTCCCCCTTTAAAAAAGAGAGAGTAATTTTGATGGATGGCTTACTGGTGTGAACACTACCGGGGCAGTCAGTGAGGTAAAACATAGAATGATACAAAAAAATGGCACCAATATCGTCTTACCAGTGATTTTGCCATATTTCTTCTCTCATTAAAGCCAAAAGGATCAGGAGCGGACTGGCCATCGGGCATCTCTTCCCCCATAGCCATAGCATTCAACTATTTTAGCAATAGTACTCTGCCCTCAGCCTTGGCTGATATATAGAGAGACTGGGACACTGTACACCTTCACATATGATTCAGCTAAAAGTTAACCATCCCACAGAACCAACATGCCAGCAGACTTCAATGGAAAATCAGAGTTGGAGAGCACTGAGAACTTTGAGGATTACATGAAAGCACTGAGGATTCGTTTTTTCTCCATTATCTCCATGGATTACCACAATGGTACATATCATATTTTTCCATCCATCTGCAGAGAAGGATGAGAAAAAATATATTTTATTATCACATACATACTAGTGCCTGTGCAGTGCTCACTACCACTGCCAATATGCTGTATTGTAACTGTTTAGTGTGCCAATATGCTGTATTGTAACTGTATAGCATGCCAATATGCTGTATTGTAACTGTTTAGTGTGCCAATATGCTGTATTGTAACTAATTAGCAACATTGCATACATGTTGCTTTCATTACAGTGCCTTCAGAAAGTATTCACACCCCTTGACTTTTTCCGCATTTTGTTGTGTTACCGCCTGAATTTAAAATGGATTCAATTGAGATTTTGTGTCACTGGACTATACACAACAACCCATAATGTCAAAGTGGAATTATGTTTTTAGAAATGTTTAGAAATGTTACAAATAAAAAGCTGAAATGTGTTAGGTTCTAAATAAACAGAGTAAAACTCACAGACGACTAGGGTCACAGAGCTGCAAAAGACAAAAACATATTTACACAAGCACTGGTATTCCTCCTATGCTGTCTCCTCCTTACACATCTGGACAGCTGATACATCTCTGTTGCTAGACAGGACTTTAGTGATGCCTGTTCTTTCTCACTTCATCTGACGTGACCTCAGCCCAAATTCCTCACTCCTCCCCAACTCACGGCTGTCTTGTTGACTTATACCAGACTGTGGCCCTTCTCCTCTCCATAGGATACCTGATGTCTAACAATAACATGTTCTGACAGAATATAAACGTTCTGCATTCCCCTCTCTCCCTCAGGAACATGAATAAGGATATTTCATATTTCAAGTTTAGAAGTCAGTACCCATCAAATGTCTTGGGTCAATAAGTGTTCAACCCCTTTGTTATGGCAAGCCTAAATAAGTTCAGTAGTTAACATTTGCATTGCCTCACGCTGTGTCCAATAATAGTGTTTAACATGATTTTCAATTGACTACCTCATCTCTGTACCCAACACGTACAAGTAAGGTGCCACAGTCAAGCAGTGAATTCCAACCACTGATTCAACCACAAAGACCATGGGGTTTCTCCAATGCCTCGCAAAGGGCACCTATTTGGCAGATGGGTAAAAAAAGCCTTGAACATCCCTTTGAGCATGCATGGTGAAGTTATTAATTACACTTTGGAAGATGTATTAATACACCCAGTCACTACAAAGATACAGGCGCCCTTCCTAACTCAGTTGATTTCACCATGAGGCCACAGTGACTTTAAAACAGTTACGGAGTTTAATGGCTGTGACAGGAAAAATTGATCCATAACATTGTAGTTACTCCACAATACTAACCTAATTGACAGAGTGAAAATAATGAAGCCTATACAGAATACAATTATTCCAAAACATGCATCCTATAAGGCACTAAAGTAACAACACCTGATATCTGACCTCAGACACTTGAGATGTATTCTCTGAATTCACAGAAACTGATCTGTGAGGACATAGTCTGCTTGTAGGCATTTAAAAATTAAGAAAAAATTATAAAGGACATCTGGATATAAGTTACTGGATTCACCACTTTTTTTTGTCATACTGTTTCAAACTCATATCATAACACAAGCAAATCTGAATAAAGCATTGTTTATTGTTCACTCTTTTTAGCCTTATATGTTGTTTTTGTTGGGCAAATCTTCCATAACTCTAATACAATGTTGTGAGTCTTTTCATAGAAATGAATCCGTCATATGTTAGCCTAAAACCTCTCAACGTTGATCATGGGAACCCACTATTATTGCTAAATAATTTATTAGACTTATTTGTATAGCCCAGTGTTTCTTAACCTCTAAGTCATTGACCAGTGTCAGTCTGAGGGATGTGCTGAGATAGTTAATTTACAACTGAGTAGTTTTCAGTTCTAGTTTTAATGTAGGCAGTCCCCCAAGCAGGAAAAGCCCTGACACAAGAGGGACCATAGCTTGTTGGTCCCAGCTGGCATAAAAAACTACTACCTGATCAAAGACAATCCCATGTGGCCATAGCTGATACACAGCGAAGACTCCTAAACCATATAGAATTAGGAACATCAACTAGTGGGTATGCTTTCTACCCTGGACTGAACACCAGTCTTACAAAGATGAGTTACAGTTGGGCAAATGCAGCAAGTATACTGGCATTTGGGCCATCACAGTGATTCATTTTGCTCGGGAAATAACCCTGTCTGAACATGTTTATAAACTGCAGAAACATCTTAATATGCACAACATGTATATGCTATGTTCGAAATAGTAATTGTAACAAAATAGCTCAACTACAGCCATGCACCTTGGAAAAAGTGCCACGACCCCAAACCACACGTCATCGATTGCCATCGCACGCAGTTTCAGGAAGTTTCATGGGTTCCACGTCACTACTCGACAGTCCGTCCACAGAAAACGCAGCATCGACTGTAATTATTCGTAATTCATTCACATAAAGAGAGACAATCCAGGAATAAAACATGGTGAGACAAGTTTACATTCGATGTTGAAAGTTATGTATTCCGTAGTCTGAATTGTAATGTTTGGTGACATGTGACCAGTTTATGTCAGGAAAGACGGTACGGTAGTGATTGAGACAAGCTAGCCATGCTAACTAAGGGTAACGATAGCTAGCTAAACAAGCTAGGCCTGTTGCTAGTCAGTTAGCTCACAATTTGTCCACCTACTAACGTTAGTCAATCAAATGTATTCATAAAGCCATTTTTACATCAGCAGATGTCAGAGTGCTATACATAAACCCAGCCTAAAACCCAAAACAGCAAGCAATGCAGATGTAGAAGCACGGTGGGTAGGAAAAACTCCCTAGAAAGGCAGGAACCTAGGAATAAACTCAGAGAGGAACCAGGCTTTGAGGGGTGGCCTGTCCTCTTCTGGCTATACCGGGTGGAGATTATAAGAGTACATGGTGTTCATAGATGACCAGCAGTGTCAAATAATAATAATCACATTGGTTGTAGAGGGCGCAACAGGTCTGTATATCAGGAGTAAATGTCAGTTGGCTTTTCATGGCCGAACATTCAGAGGTCGAGACAGCAGGTGCGGTAGTACTGTTCGCCCTTGTGTCTAAACTATTCCAATGCATTATTATATTTTGGGAATGATGATAGCTACCCAACACTTGCTAGCTAAGTAGTAAGGATAATCAAGTCAAATCAAATTGTATTTGTCACATGCTCTGAATACAGAAGGTATTTCACCTTACAGTGACATTTTTTTTTTTTTTGACCTTTTATTTAACTAGGTAAGTCAGTTAAACTAATTATTATTTTAAATGACGGCCTAGGAACAGTGGGTTATGCCTTGTTCAGGGGCAGAACGACAGATTTTTACCTTGTCAGCTCGGGGATTCGATCTTGCAACCTTTCGTTTACTAGTCCAACCCTCTAAATGCTTACTTACAAGCCCTTAACCAAAAATCAAATAACATTTTATTTTTCACATACACATGGTTAGCAGATGTTATTGCGAGTGTAGGGAAATTATTTTGCTTCTAGTCCCAACATGTAATCTAACAATTCCACAACAACTACCTAATACACACAAATCTAAGGGAATGGAATAAGAATATATACTTATGAATATATGGATGAGCAATGACAGAGCGGCATAGGCAAGATGCAATAGATGGTATAAAATACAGTATATACATATGAGATGAGTGATGCAAGATATGTAAACATTATTAGTGGCATTATTAAAGTGACTAGTAATCCATTTATTAAAGTGGCCAATGATTTCAAGTCTGTGTGTAGACAGCAGCCTCTCTGTGTTAGTGATGGCTGTTTAACAGTCTCATGGCCTTGAGATGGAAGCTGTTGTTCAGTCTCGGTCTCAGCTTTCATGCACCTGTACTGACCTCGCCTTCTGGATTGTAGCGGGGTGAACAGGCCTTGGCTCGAGTGGTTGTCATCCTTGATGATCATTTTGGCCTTCCTGTGACATCGGGTGCTGTAGGTGTCCTGGAGGGCAGGTAGTTTGCCCCTGGTGATGCGTTGTGCAGACCGCACCACCCTCTGGAGAGCCTTGCGGTTGTGGGCAGTGCAGTGGCTGTACCAAGCGGTGATACAGCCCGACAGGCTGCTCTCAATTGTGCATCTGTAAAAGTTTGTGAATGTTTTAGGTGACAAGCCAAATTTCTAAAGTCACCTGAGGTTGAAGAGGCGCTGTTGCGTCTTCTTCACCACACTGTCTGTGTGGATGGACCATTTCAGTTTGTCTGTGATGTGTGTGCCGAAGAACTTAACTTTCCACCTTCTGCACTGCTGTCCCGTCAATGTCGATAGGGGGGTGCTCCCCCTGCTGTTTCCTGAAGTCCATGATCATCTCCTTTTGTTTTGTTGACGTTGAGTGAGAGGTTGTTTTCCTGACATCACACTCCGAGTACCCTCACCTTATAGGCTGTCTTGTCGTTGTTGGTAATCAAGCCCACTACTGTTGTGTCGTCTGCAAACTTGATGATTGAGTTGGAGGCGTGCATGCCCACGCAGTCATGGGTGAACAGGGAGTACAGGAAGGGGCTGAGCACTCACCCTTGTGGGGCCCCATTGTTAAGGATCAGCAAAGTGGCTAGCCTGTCTCAACAATGCAGTTTAAAGAAAAATAAGTGTCAAGAAAGTATTTACAAAATAAAAAGTAAAAATACTATAAAAAAAGAAGGAAAATAACAAATACAGTTGAAGTCGAATGTAGAGGTTGACCGATTAATCAGAATGGCCGATTTTAATTAGGGCCGATTTCAAGTTTTCATTACTATCGGAAATCGGTAATTTTGGGTGCCGATTTTGCCGATTCATATTTTTTTTTTACACCTTTATTTAACTAGGCAAGTCAGTTAAGAACAGATTTTTTATTTTCAATGACGGCCTAGGAACGGTGGGTTAACTGCCTTGTTCAGGGGCAGAATGACAGATTTTTACCTTGTCAGCTCAGGAATTCAATCTTGCAACCTTATGGTTAACTAGTCCAACGCTCTAACCACCTGCCTCACGAGGAGCCCGCCTGTTACGCGAATGCAGTAAAAAGCTAAGGTAAGTTGCTAGCTAGCATTAAACTTATCTTATAAAAAAACAATCAATCAATCATAATCACTAGTTAACTACACATGGTTGATGATATTACTAGTTTATCTAGCGTGTCCTGCGTTGCATATAATCGATGCAGTGCTCATTCGCGAAAAAGGACTGTCGTTGCTCCAACGTGTACCTAACCATAAACATCAATGCCTTTCTTAAAATCAATACACAGAAGTATATATTTTTAAACCTGCATATTTAGCTAAAAGAAATCCAGGTTAGCAGGCAATATTAACCAGGTGAAATTGTGTCACTTCTCTTGCGTTCATTGCACGCAGAGTCAGAGTATATGCAACAGTTTGGGCCGTCTGTCTCATTGCGAACTAATTTGCCAGAATTTTACGTAATTATGACATAACATTGAAGGTTGTGCAATGTAACAGGAATATTTAGACTTATGGATGCCACCCGTTAGATAAAATACGGAACGGTTCCGTATTTCACTGAAAGAATAAACGTTTTGTTTTCGAGATGATAGTTTCCGGATTCGACCATATTAATGACCTAAGGCTCGTATTTCTGTGTGTTATTATGTTATAATTAAGTCTAGGATTTGATAGAGCAGTCTGACTGAGCGATGGTAGGCACCAGCAGGCTCGTAAGCATTCATTCAAACAGCACTTTTGTGCGTTTTGCCAGCAGCTCTTCGCAATGCTTCAAGAATTGCGCTGTTTATGACTTCAAGCCTATCAACTCCCGAGATTAGGCTGCTGTAACCGATGTGAAATGGCTAGCTAGTTAGCGGGGTGCACGCTAATAGCGTTTCAAAGTCACTCACTCTGAGACTTGGAGTAGTTGTTCCCCTTGCTCTGCATGGGTAACGCTGCTTCGAGGGTGGCTGTTGTCGATGTGTTCCTGGTTCGAGCCCAGATAGCGGCGAGGAGAGGGATGGAAGCTGGCAATACTAAAGTGCCTATAAGAACATCCAATAGTCAAAGGTATATGAAATACAAATCGTATAGAGAGAAATAGTCCTATAATTCCTATAATAACTACAACCTAAAACTTCTTACCTGGGAATATTGAAGACTCATGTTAAAAGGAACCACCAGCTTTCAAATGTTCTCATGTTCTGAGCAAGTAACTTAAACGTTAGCTTTTTTACATGGCACATATTGCACTTTTACTTTCTTCTCCAACACTTTGTTTTTGCATTATTTAAACCAAATTGAACATGTTTCATTATTTATTTGAGACTAAATTGATTTTATTTATGTATTATATTAAGTTAAAATAAAAGTGTTCATTGTTCATTCAGTATTGATGTAATTGTCATTATTACAAATATATATATATAAATCGGCTGATTAATCGGCATCTGCTTTTTTTTTTTTTTTTTTTTGGTCCTCCAATAATCGGTATCGGCATTGAAAAATCCTAATCGGTCGACCTCTAGTCAGAATAATAGTAGAGAGTGATTTATTTCAACTTTTATTTCTTTCATCACATTCCCAGTGGGTCAGAAGTTGACATGCATTCAATTAGTATTTGGTAGCATTGCCTTTAAATTGTTTAACTTGGGTCAAACATTTCGGGTAGCCTTCCACAAGCTTCCCACAATAAGTTGGGTGAATTTTGGCCCATTCCTCCTGACAGAGCTGGTGTAACTGAGTCAGGTTTGTAAAGCCTCCTTGCTCGCACGTGCTTTTTCAGTTCTGCCCACAAATTTTCTATGGGATTGAGGTCAGGGCTTTGTGATGGCCACTCCAATACCTTGACTTTGTTGTACTTAAGCCATTTTGCCACATCTTTGGAAGTATGCTTGGGGTCATTGTCCATTTGGAAGACCCATTTGCGACCAAGCTTTAACTTCCTGACTGATGTCTTGAGATGTTGCTTCAATATATCCACATAATTTCCCTACCCATGATGCCATCTATTTTGTGAAATGCACCAGTCCCTCCTGCAGCAAAGCACCCCCACAACATGATGCTGCCACTCCCGTGCTTCACGGTTGGGATGGTGTTTTTCGGTTTGCAAGCATCCCCCTTTTTCCTCCAAACATAACGATGCTCATTATGGCCAAACAGACCAGAGGACATTTCTCCAAAAAGTACGATCTTTGTCCCCATGTGCAGTTGCAAACCGTAGTCTTGCTTTTTTATGGCGGTTTTGGAGCAGTGGCTTCTTCCTTGCTGAGCGGCATTTCAGGTTATGTCGATATAGGACTTGTTTTACTGTGGATATAGATACTTTTGTACCTGTTTCCTCCAGCATCTTCACAAGGTCCTTTGTTGTTGTTCTGGGATTGATTTGCACTTTTTGCACCAAAGTACACTCGTCTCTAGGAGACAGAACGCGTCTCCTTCCTGAGCGGTATGACGGCTGTGTGGTCCCATGGTGTTTATACTTGCGTACTATTGTTTGTATAGATGAACATGGTACCTTCAGGCGTTTGGAAATTGCCCCCAAGGAAGAACCAGACTTGTGGAGGTCTCCAATTCTTTTTCTGAGGTCTTTGCTGATTTCTTTTGATTTTCCCATGATGTCAAGCAAAGAGGCACTGAGTTTGAAGGTAGGCCTTGAAATACATCCATCGATACACCTCCGATTGACTCAAATTATGTCAATTAGCCTATCAGAAGCTTCTAAAGCCATGACATAATTTTCTGGAATTTTCCAATCTGTTTAAAGGCACAGTAAAGGCACAGTCAAGTTAGTGTATGTAAACTTCTGACCCACTGGAATTGTGATACAGTGAATTATAAGTGACTATAGTTTGTTTTAACAAGAAATTTGTGGAGCGGTTGAAAAACAAGTTTTAATGACTCCAACCTAAGTGTATGTAAACTTCCGACTTCAACTGTAATTAAGGAGCAACAATAAAATAACTGTAGCGAGGCTATATACAGGGGGTACCGGTACAGAGTCAATGTGCGGGGGTACAGTACCAGTCAAGATAATGAACATCTTGCCTCTTTAACTCCATTATCTGTTCTCTGCTACTGACCTACTGTATATTTGACTCCACGCTAATTTTGATCATACAAGTCATTTGATGAGCATCAACAGATGTACTATTTACTAGGGTTGGGCTGTATCCAGATTTGAATACCCTCATACCGTTCCTGTACCTTACCAGGACATACAGGTATTACTGGCAGTGCACACACAAGGTGCTATTACTGTCCAAACGTAAAGAATAACAATGAAATAATACTAATACTTTTTTGATGCACAAAACTAATTTAGGGATATTGATCCAAGAGGGGATTGATTGTCTCTGATGTAACCAAGAAGCTTGATCTTGCAAGATAGCCACTTAGCTAGCAAGTTAGCAAACCAAATGCATAGCTGGAGCCCTGAGCTGGATATAATTTACAGTGGCAGTCAAAAGTTTGGACACACCTACTCATTCAAGGGTTTTTATTTTTACTATTTTCTACATTGTAGAGTAATAGTGAAGACATCAAAACTATGAAATAACACATCTATGGAATTATGTAGTTACTAAGAAAGTGTTGAACAAATCAAAATATATTTTGCCTTGATGACAGCTTGGCACACTCTTGGCATTCTCTCAACCATCTTCACCTGGAATGGTTTTCCAACAGTCTTGAAGGAGTTCCCACATATGCTGAACACTTGTTGGCTGCTTTTCCTTCACTCTGCGGTCCAACTCATCCCCAACCATCTCAATTGGGTTGAGGTCGGGTGATTGTGGAGGCCAGGTCATCTGATGCAGCACTCCATTACTCTCCTTCTTGGTCAAATAGTCCTTACACAGCCTGGAGGTGTGTTGGGTCATTGTCCTGTTGAAAAACAAATGATAGTCACACTAAGCGCAAACCAGATGGGATGGCACATCGCTGCAGAATGCTGAGGTAGCTATGCTGGATAAGTGTGCCTTGAATTCTAAATAAATCAACGATACTGTAACCGGCAAAGCACCGTCAAACCTCCTCCGTGAGATCATCCGTTCACCTACTCTGCATCTCACAAAGACACAGCGGTTGGAACCAAAAATCTAAAATTTGGACTCAAGACCAAAGGACAGATTTCCACCGGTCTAATGGCCATTGCTTGTATTTCTTGGCCCAAGCAAGTCTCTTCTTCTTATTGGTGTCCTATAGTAGTGGTTTCTTTGCTGCAATTCGACCATGAAGGCATGATTCACGTAGTCTCCTCTGAACAGTTGATGTTGAGATGTGTCTGCTACTTGAACTCTGTGACGCATTTATTTGGGCTGCAATCTGAGGTGCAGTTAACTCTAATGAACTTATCCTCTGCAGCAGAGGTAACTCTGCGTCTTTCTTTCCTGTGGTGGTCCTCATGAGAGAGTTTCATCATAGCTCTTGATGGTTTTTGCGACTGCACTTGAAGAAACTTTCAAAGTTTCAATTTGCTTATTTGAGCTGTTCTTGCCATAATATGGACTTGGTCTTTTACCAAATAGGGCTTTCTGTATACACCCCTACCTTGTCGCCGCACAACTGATTGGCTCAAACACAACTGATTGGCTCAAACACATTAAAAGAAGGAAAGAAATTCCACAAATTAACTTTTAACAAGGCACACCTGTTAATTTAAATGCTTTCCAGGTGACTATCTCATGAAGCTGGTTGAGAGAATGCCTAGAGTGTGCAAAGCTGTCATCAAGGCAAAGGCCGGCTACTTTGAAGAATGTCAAATATAAAATATATTTTGATTTGTTTAATACTTTTTTGGTTACTACATAATTCCACGTGTTATTTCATAGTGTTGACTTCTTCACTATTCTACAATGTAGAAAATAGTAAAAATAAAGAAACTTTTGAATGATTAGGTGTGTCAACTTTTTAAACTGGTACTGTACATGTAGGTAGAGGTAAAGTGACTATGCATGAATAATAATCAGAGTAGTAGCAGCGTACAAATGGGTAGCCATTTGATTAGCTGTTCAGGAGTCTTGTGGCTTAGGCTAGCTATCCTTTGGCAATGACGCTCTTGTCCTCGTAGCTAGTTAATTAAGCTAGTTAACGTTAGCTAGCTACAGTACATATCACATTTCCCTACTACCGTTACGCGTGAGCAGTTACAAGTTTAATGTCACATGCATAATTACAGTGAAATGGCCTTTTTACAAGCTCTAAACCCAACAATGCTGTAATCAATATCCAATATTGTAGTCAATATTTATCTAGCTAGCTATCTTTCTACATTTTGCATGTAAAATATTTTGATGGTACGGTAGCTGCATTGCTAGCTACTGTGCTGTGTTTACATTTTTGGGGATTTTGGAAGGATTAGTAAATGTGTACCAGCTGAAGTTATATCACCATTAGCTAACGTTAGCTAGCAAACTAGCTATGATCTGCAATCTGGGGTTTATTCATTAAGCCGATTCTGTTGCAAAACGTTTCTTTAACAGAAGCAAACGGAATGAAACGTGGAGGGGCCTACCTGAATTTGTCCAATATAGACTTTAGTTTTCGTTGCAAATTGCAACTGTTTGGACTAATGATTACACCCTAGATCAGTACTCTGTGCACTGCTCTGTCAGTTTATTTGGATTGACTTGACAGCATCTCATCTGTCTCACAGCCTCTCAGGCTGGACATCAAGCGGAAGCTGACAGCCCGGTCAGACCGCGTGAAGAGCGTGGACCTCCACCCGACCGAGCCGTGGATGCTGGCCAGCCTGTACAATGGTAGTGTCTGTGTCTGGAACCACGAAACACAGGTAAACAAATACACACTGTTCCAGTTTGATGTTGAGTACTTGCACCATGGAGATAAACAACTCGAAGCGAAACTTATATGCAATTAAAATGTATGATTTGTAAATATCTCCAATCCAGACCTTGGTGAAGACCTTCGAAGTGTGTGACCTTCCAGTGAGAGCATCGAAGTTTGTAGCCAGGAAGAACTGGGTCATAACCGGCGCGGTGAGTGATGCTGATTTAACATTCAGGACAAGCATCTAATGAGAAAAGAGACGGTCTATCTTATCTTCCACCACTTTGTGTGGACTTGTAGAATGGAGACTACTCGCTCACTGCATTTGCAATGTCTTTCCTCCTTTCTCTCTGTAGGATGACATGCAGATCCGTGTGTTCAACTACAACACCCTGGAGAGGGTCCACATGTTTGAGGCCCACTCTGACTACATCCGCTGTATCGCCGTGCATCCCACCCAGCCCTACATCCTCACAAGCAGTGGTACGCAATCAGTAACTCTTCTTTTTTTGGGGGGCTCCCGTCTTTTTATACTTGTGTCAAATGCATGAACTCATTCTCTGTCACACAAGTATGATATTAAGTGACTGTTACATCCTGTGTGTGTCCAGACGACATGCTAATCAAGCTGTGGGACTGGGAGAAGAAGTGGTCTTGTAGTCAGGTGTTTGAGGGCCACACCCACTACGTCATGCAGATCGTCATCAACCCTAAAGACAACAACCAGTTTGCCAGCGCTTCTCTGGACAGAACCATCAAGGTAACACCAGACACTGTGTGTGTGTGTGTGTGTGTGTGTGTGTGTGTGTGTGTGTGTGTGTGTGTGTGTGTGTGTGTGTGTGTGTGTGTGTGATGACTGCCTAACAAAAGTCGTGTGCTTACAACAACCATAGAGTTTCGATGTTTGTGAGTGTTTTTTTCTGACACATGGTCTGTCTTATCCCAGGTGTGGCAGCTGGGCTCCTCCTCTCCTAACTTCACCCTTGAGGGCCATGAGAAAGGAGTCAACTGCATTGACTACTACAGCGGAGGGGACAAGCCGTACCTTATATCAGGTGCTGATGACCGTCTGGTCAAGATTTGGGACTACCAGGTAAGACAGCGGTGGGATGAAACAAGGTAGCCACTTCCAGATCTTAACAAGCAGTGAAATTACCTTCTACTGTAGTAGATTCAGATTGATATGTAGATGAGCATGGCCAAATTCTGTGTAACTCTGTCAGTAGTAAATGCAGTAAGACACCATGCAAAGCATCCATTCACTACTGTGTTACTAAGGGTGAGTGCTGTCCTGTGCCTCACCTACTCAATGGAGGCGGGGTTAGTGGACTGTGTGTTTGCGCATGACTATTTTAGTCTTGCTGCCGTTCTCATCCCCTTGTCTCTCACCAAGAAAAAAGTTATATTATAGATGTTTGTAGCAGAGTATCACTCTCTCTCTCTTTATTTCCTCCAATCAGAACAAGACGTGTGTGCAGACCCTGGAGGGCCACGCCCAGAATGTGTCGTGTGTCAGCTTTCACCCAGAGCTGCCTATCATCATCACAGGCTCAGAGGACGGTGAGGAAATTCCTTATACACTCTATCATATTCTGATCCTCTGAAAGTACTTATTCTGTTGTTGGTGAGCAGATCTATTTGCTCCACTCTGGATGATTTTACATATTGAAAAATACAAACGTTAAATAAAACCACACAAAAACATGCACACAAGTCCCAAAAATGTTTTTTGAAATCCATTCTCTGGTTCCTTAGGCACTGTGCGTATCTGGCACTCGAGTACGTACCGTCTGGAGAGCACGCTGAACTACGGCATGGAGCGCGTGTGGTGTGTGTGTGGCCTGAGAGGCTCCAACAACGTGGCGCTGGGCTACGACGAAGGCAGCATCATCATCAAGGTGTTCAATAGAAACGTCAATGACTATATATTTGTGCATAAGAGTCAAAACTCAAGATAATTTTTATTTTTTTCACACTGATGGGTTTCCACTGTGAGGTTGATAGAATTTCTGTTTGTACACATTGCACACGTACTCTTTAACTACCTTTCTATGTTGAAACAACTACTCAGTGACATCTCCTCTGCACCTCCTGAAAGCCTTGGTACTTTATTCCATCCTCTCCTGTGATCTGTAGCTGGGGCGTGAGGAGCCAGCCATGTCCATGGACACCAGTGGGAAGATCATCTGGGCCAAGCACTCGGAGGTGCAGCAGGCAAACCTGAAGGCCATGGGCGACACGGAGATCAAGGATGGAGAGAGGCTGCCGCTGGCCGTCAAAGACATGGGCAGCTGTGAGATCTACCCCCAGACCATCCAGCACAACCCCAACGGAAGGTCAGTCCGCACTGCATTGGACTCCCGTGTCAGCTAATTCAGTGAATCTATCCAAATGTCTTGCACAACAACTGCATATTTGTGTGCCACACCTTTAAAGGCAAAGCTGTTTTCAAATGTTATATCAAAAAACGAATTTGTTAGAAAACATGTGGACCCCCCCACACACACACACACATACTTTAAAACGTGTTCCACATCTCCAGAAATAAATGGCTCTTTCTCCAAACACACCTCAACTTCAAAGTCTGTTGAAAATCTGGATGTTTTATATTTATATCTTTAATCCATATGCATTGTTGTTTGTGTTGTCAGGTTTGTTGTGGTGTGTGGAGACGGAGAGTACATCATCTACACTGCCATGGCCCTGAGGAACAAGAGCTTCGGCTCAGCGCAGGAGTTTGTCTGGGCACACGACTCCTCCGAGTGAGTCCATCACACACACCCCTACAATTCATTCACAGCAATTGGGATTTAGCTTTATATAATTTTATTAAATAACCAATCAAAGTTTTTATGGTATGTGATGGTATTTTATGGTATGGTATATGGTATTTTTTCCCAGAATGGATGATTACTTTCTGTCACTCACAAATGTCCATGGTCTGTCTGGTCATAGGTATGCCATCAGGGAAAGCAACAGTGTGGTCAAAATCTTCAAGAACTTCAAGGAGAAGAAGTCTTTCAAGCCAGACTTTGGTGCTGAAGGTAAGTGGAAGAAGGCAGGCCCAGGTAGTTAGTTGTGTGAACAAAGACACTGCAAACAAATTGTTATGACAGTTTTGATGGAACACGGCAGGTAATGGAAAAATGTTTTACAACAGAAAATGAAATGAACGTTCTTATTGGACAAATCCAGGTAGTCCATATGCGTTTCAGTATGTTTTCTTCCAACTGGTGCCCAATGAATATGACCCTGATATAAATTTCCCTGCAGGTATCTATGGAGGCTTTTTGCTAGGCGTCAGGTCAGTGAACGGTCTGGCCTTCTATGACTGGGAAAACACAGAGCTGGTCCGCCGCATCGAGATCCAGCCCAAACATGTGAGTACTGTAGAGAAAATAGCATCTTTATCAGAATATAGATATGTACAGGAGCATCCTAGCATGTACAAGGGTCTGTTTCGGTGAATGTTTGCTTTTCTACCCAGTACCGTATTGATAGAAATGTGCATATGACATTAACGTTTTCATCATCATGACATCAGGACTGTAAGCGAAGCATGAGATAACACTGCATCCTCCTCTCTCTCTGTTTGTAGATCTTCTGGTCAGACTCAGGGGAGTTGGTGTGTATAGCCACAGAGGATTCCTTCTTCATCCTGCGCTACCTGTCAGAGAAAGTAGCCGCCTCCCAAGAGAACAATGAGGGAGTGACCGAGGATGGCATCGAAGACGCCTTTGAGGTGTGTGTGTGTGACAGGCAAATACTCTGGTGCCCTCGACAACAGAACACCAGTGAACACCCACCCCCCCCTTCCTCCTCCCTAATCTGTCGGCCATTTTGTGTCTGTTTTGATCCTCCAGGTCCAGGGGGAGATCCAGGAGGTGGTGAAGACAGGCCTATGGGTGGGAGACTGCTTCATCTACACCAGCTCTGTCAACAGACTCAACTACTTTGTGGGGGGAGAGATTGTCACCATCGCTCACCTGGACAGGTACGGCGAACCAGGGTTATATTTATTGGAGCACCGCGTAGCAATACGTTTTGCAACAGAAAACAAAAACTAATATTTCTTATTGGACAAATTGAGGTAGGTCCCTCTCTGTTTGCTTCTGTTTGGTTCATAGTGAATACGATCCAGGAGTAAGAGACTGGAGTTGAAGAATAAGTGGAGCTCAGTACTGCTGTTGCTTTGAGTGCGACCCCAGTCTTGCTGGCTGTGTAAGCACTAGTGTTTGGGGTATAAGACCAGAAACAATAACCTCTGTAAATTTGCTAAATAGGCTAAATGTTTGTGTTATGTCAGCTAATGTAAAGCCAAAAGTCCCCACTAGTGTCCTCTTTAGGGCAACATTTGAATCAGTCAAGTCCTTTTGTGTTGAAAGCAGCAGATGTGCTTGGGCTACATTGACATTCATTCTACAACAAGACTATCCAACAAATAACTGAACTGAATAAATAGGGTGAGATGGGAACCCCACTAACTTACTCAACAACCTCCTAAGTGTATTTTTTTTGTTCTGGACAGAGATTAAAGTGGAACTGACAGCGTTTTAACTACTTTGCAGATATCAAACAGACAGTCATATCAGTCAAAAATATCAAATTCACAGTTTATGCTACAAAACCAACAAAAACTTCCAAGACGTACAGTAAGACATTGTTGGCAGAATAGATGGATGTTGTTCAGAACATGATTAATATAATTCACCAATACATTTCTTGGTAGACCAAAAAAAGATTGCTATCAGGTTATAAATCACAGATGGCCTGGTACATTGTTTGCTGCCTCCACCCACTCGGGATGCACTGTTTCAGTTTCAATTACTTGAAACTGAAACTATGTAACTAGGCTGGGAATGTCAATATAATCAAACTAGCAAGGACAATGATCACAAGTCAGTCATAACATGGCTAATAGGCTACTTATCTATTTAGGAAGCTATTAGCAAGCTAAAAATACAGAGCCCAACGTTAGTTAGCTAGCTGCTGGGAGGATGTCATGTCATTGGACAAGTGGGTGAGTGACTGACTTTTTCCCCTCGCTGTTTTTCGGGGGCTACAGCTAAAGATGCAGGTGTCATTTGGTTAGCTAGCAAGAAATGTGAATTGCTTTGCTAGCTATGCTGAACTTGAACATCTTTTCTCCACAGAATGAATATCTCTTAGTTGTCAATCAAATGTATTTGGCATTGATCAAATGGGCAGGCAGGCAGTTCCCATTCAATTGTCAAAATGTGGGTTGGGACAAGCATGCATTGGCAGGCAAGCTGCAGAAGGGCGAGCAAGCTACTTTTCCCCATCGTTTATCAGTGCAATTTTGACGGCCAACTTTAAAGCTGAAGAAGAGGGTTTGTCACTCTAGATTTGAGCTCATCTGGCTCTGGCTAACTTTTGTTGTTGATTTTAGGGAGGAAGAGCGCCTACCTGTTCATGGTGGTTTGATCAATAGGACTGTAAAGTTCCCAAATATAAGAGGACTCCTGTGGTATTTACATTACTGCAGAAACCCATTCAGGTCTTGTGCGAATGCTTTTTAATGATCTAAAGACGCACTGTTGCTACTGCCTGTAAACACACAGTCCAGTTGAAAGTGAGTGATGGCAGGCCCTACTGCCTGTAAACACAGTCCAGTTGAAAGTGAGTGATGGCAGGCCCATATGTCTTATTTGCAAACACGCCTACTGTAGTTCTGATTGTCTATGGCGCACCGGTCTATGTAGAGTCTGGTCCAGGACAGGGCCGACATCTTTATTAGGTTTTATTTACTGCGGTGTCTATTAATTGTCCAAACACATGGACGCTTTCTCACTATATATTATTGTAGAATTTTCACAAATGCCTTACTCTACGTCATTCCCAAACATTCTATGAAAGTGCTCAGAAAATGTAAAATAATAAGGGGGCGTCATTCTTCCTTGGGGTGTATATGAACAGATTTGTATCAGATTTCACGTTGCTAAAACGCTGTCAGTTACACGTTAAGCCTAGTCCTGGACTAAAAAGATCTTCCTATGAAAAGATCTTCCTTCATTCAGCATGCTTTTTAGTCTACAACTAGGCTTTATCTGTGCATTGGAAACTAGCCCTAGAACGCCAGCTCAAAGTGTGATCAGTTTCCTTTTAAATCCCTATTACACATTGTCTATCTGCTCCATCCGTAGGACCATGTACCTCCTGGGCTACATCCCCAAGGACGACCGCCTGTACCTGGGCGACAAGGAGCTGAACATCGTCAGCTACTCCCTACTGGTGTCTGTGCTGGAGTACCAGACAGCTGTGATGCGCCGGGACTTTGGCATGGCCGACAAAGTGCTGCCCACCATCCCCAAGGAGCAGAGGACCCGTGTAGCACACTTCCTGGAGAAACAGGTCAGAAACTTCCTGTTCACAGAGGAAGTGAGGCGAATAGATGAAGTAAAATGTAGTATTTTGAATCTATGGTGGAGCCGGGGTGCAACGGGAATTCTAGCTAGACTATGGGATGCTAGCATTTCTGGACTCTCCATTTCAAAACAAAAATTTTATGTGGCTGCTGTTGTATGTTGTGAACTGACTGTGTGTCTTTGCGTGAAATGTTACAATGTTTACTGATATGTTCTTGTTGGTCATCCAGGGCTTTAAGCAGCAGGCTCTGGCCGTGTCATCAGACTCGGAGCACAGGTTTGAGCTTGCTCTGCAGCTGGGGGAGCTGAAGATCGCCTATCAGCTGGCTGTGGAGGCAGAGGTGAGACCAACAGTACAATAGGCAATGGAGAGACCACTGCACACACACTACAAGAGTTCAAAGACTAAAGATGAATGTATGTCAGTCATTCTACAATTAGTTATTCAATACTGAAGACTATCTTCTCGGTTTAAATCTATTTAGTCAACATCTGATTTAGATCTGAATGGACTTTGTAGTCAAATGGTTAAATTCAATTAATTAACCGTCCTTCAGCTAAGCTGCACTAAACGATGCTTAACTATGTAATTGTTTTAGCTTGAAGTGAGGATTCAACTTCGTACGATATCCGTCTAACTGACAGTACTGTATAACGTGAATGTAAACGTTTAACATTAGAACCGTTGTTTTCTCTGGTGGCAGTCGGAGCAGAAGTGGAAGCAGCTGGCAGAGCTGGCCATCAGTAAGTGCCAGTTTAGCCTGGCCCAGGAGTGCCTTCATCACGCCCAGGACTACGGCGGCCTGCTGCTGCTGGCCACCGCCTCGGGCAACGCCGCCATGGTGGGCAAGCTGGCCGAGGGCGCCGAGCGGGACGGCAAGAACAACGTGGCATTCATGACCTACTTCCTGCAGGGGAAGTGAGTACAGAAGAGGGGAACAGGCAGGTGGATGGAGCACATCATGTGATTTACATTGAACAAAAATATAAACGCAACATGCAACAATTTCAACGTTTTTACTGAGTTACAGTTCATATAAGGAATTAAGTTAATTGAAATAAATTCATTAGGCTCTATGGATTTCACATGACTGGGCAGGGGTGCAGCCATGGGTGGGACTTGGAGGGCATAGGCCTACCTACTGTGGAGCCAGGCCCAGCCAATCAGAATGAGTTTTTCCCAACAAAAGGGCTTTATTACAGACAGAAATGCTCCTCATCACCCCTCCCCCCACAGATGATCCCGCAGGTGAAGAAGCCGGATGTGGAGGTCCTGGGGTGGCGGGGTAACACCTGGTCTGCGGTTGTGAGGCCGGTTGGACATACTGCCAAATTCTTTAAAACAATGTTGTATTTATTTAGGATTCCCATTGCAGCTACTCTTCCTGGGGTCCAGCAAAATGAAGGCAGTTTATAAAATTTACAACATTAAATCAAATCAAACGTTATTTGTCACATGCCCGAATACAACAAGTGTAGACTTTACCGTGAAATGCCTACTTACAAGCCCTTAACCAACAGTGCAGTTGAAGATGGGTTAAGAAAATTTATATTTACCAAGTTGACTAAAATAAAAAGTAACACAATAAGAATAACGAGGCTATATACAGGGGGCACCGGTACCGAGTCAGTGTGCAGGGGTACAGGTTAGTTGAGGTAATCTGTACATGTAGGTGGGAGTGAAGTGACTATGCATAGATAATATACATTACAATACATTTCACAACACGCTGTGTGCCCTCAGAACCCTACTCCACCACTACCACAGATCTACAGTACTAAATCAATGTGTACGTGTGTGTATAGTGCGTATGTTATTGTGTGTGTGTGTATACATGTGTCTGTGCCTTTGTTTGTGTTGCTTCACAGTCCCCGCTGTTCTATAAGGTGTTTTTTGTATCTGTTTTTTAAATATAATTTTATTGCTTGCATCAGTTACTTGATGTGAAATAGAGTTCCATGTAGTCATGGCTCTTTGTAGTACTGTGCGCCTCCAATAGTCTGTTCTGGATTTGGGGACTGTGAAGAGACCTCTGGTGGTATATCTTGTGGGGTAATGATGGGTGTCTGTGCTGTGAGCCAGTAGTTCAAACGGACAGCTTGGTGCATTCAACATGTCAATACCTCACATAAATACAAGCAGTGATTAAGTCAATCTCTCGTCCACGTTGAGCAAGGAGAGATTGACATGCTTATTATTATTATTAGCTCTCTAAGTCCTTTTTGTGGCACCTGACCACACGACTGAACCTAGTCCAGGTGCGACAACTTGGGCCTGTAGAACCTGCCTTGTTGATAGTGCTGTTAAGAAGGTAGAGCAGTTCTTTATTATGGACAGACTTCTCCCCATCATAGCTATTGTTGTATCAATATGTTTACAATCTAGTGTTACTCCAAACAGTTTAGTCTCCGCCACTTGTTCAATTTCCACCTTATTTATTCCAAGATTTAGTTGAGGTTTAGGGTTTAGTGAATGAATATTTGAATATCCTAAATATTTAGGACTAACTTATTACCTGCCACCCACTCAAACTAATTGCAACTCTTTGTTAAGTGTTGCAGTCCTTTCAGTTGCTCTAGTAGCTGACATGTAGTATAGTGTTGAGTCATCCACATACATAGACACGCCAGTGGCATGTCATTAGTAAAGATTGAAAAAAGTAATGGGCCTAGACAGTTGCCCTGGGGAATTCCTGATTTTACCTAGATTATGTTGGAGAGGCTTGGGCTCCCAAGTGGTACAGCGGTCTAAGGCACTGCATCTCGGTACTAGAGGCGTCACTACAGACACCCTAGTTCGATTCCAGGCTGTGATTGGGAGTCCCATAGGGCGGTGCACAATTGGCCCAGAATCGTCCGGGTTTTGCCAGTGTAGGCCGTCATTGTAAATAATAATTTGTTCTTAACTGACTTGCCTAGTAAAATAAAGGTTAAATAACATTAAAACTCCAGCAGCAGACTATTGTCGATAATGTCAAACGCCGCACTGAAGTCTAACAAAACAGCCGTCACAATTTATCATCAATTTCTCTTAGCCAATCATCAGTCATTTGTGGAAGTGCTGTGCTTGTTGAATGTCCTTCCCTATAAGTGTGCTGAAAGTCTGTTGTCAATTTGTTTACTGTAAAATAGCATTGTATTGTACCAAGTTGTCAGACCCTGGTGGCTTGTCATTGTTGATAGACAACGGCTTAGGCTGCTTATGGTAGAGAAATTAACATTAAATTCTCTGGTGGACATCCCTGCAGTCAGCATGCCAATTGCATGCTCCCTAAAAATAAATCTGTGGCATTGTGTTCTATGACAAAACTGCACATTTTAGACTTGCCTTTTATTGCGCAAGGTGCACCTGTGTAATGATTATGCTGTTTAATCAGCTTCTTGATATGCCACACCTGTCAGGTGGATGTATTATCTTGACACCGGAGAAATGCTCACTAACAGGGATGTAAACAAATGTGTGCACAAAAGTTTAGAGAAATAAGCTTTGTGTGTGTATGGAACATTTCTGGGATCTTTTATTTTAGCTCATAAAACATGGGACCAACACTTTATATTTGTTTAGTTTTTTTGTTCAGTGTATTACCAATGGAGTCTTTCTGTCACCGGCGCTATTCCTTCATCCATGTCAGTGAGGCATCCGACTTCCTTGTTGTAGCTGTTAACAATGAGCTCTTGGAAAGTACATAACTCTACTCTTTATGATAGAACATGTGATTAGTAGGAGTGTTTTGGACCTCTCTCTGACACTGGTGTCTGGCTGTCTGTCCTCAGACTGGACCACTGTCTGGAGCTGCTGATCCGGACCAACCGGCTGCCCGAGGCGGCCTTCCTGGCCCGCACCTACCTACCCAGCCAGGTGTCCAGAGTGGTCAAGCTGTGGAGGGAGAGCCTGGCCAAGGTCAACCAGAAGGCGGCTGAGTCACTGGCCGACCCCACTGAGTATGAGAACCTGTTCCCCGGGCTGAAAGAGTCGTTCGTGGCCGAGCAGTTCCTCCGTGAGACCTGCCTGGGCAACTCCCGGCCGGCCACCGACTACCCTCTCATCACGGTGAGTGGTGGGGGTTGGAGGTGGAGCTCTAATAAATGTGAATAATCTGACGTTCACATCTCGAAGCTGAAAGATAGTTATGGATGCATATTTGCATCACAGAAGTAGTCCACTCTCTCCATCCTTATTTCATCCATTGCTGTCTTTGTCTGATCGTTGACACACAACACCCATTCCTCGTGTCTCTTCTCTCCAGCCCAATGAAGAACGTAATATACTAGAGGAGGCCACGGGCTACGAGCCCAAAGGAGCTCCACTCTCCCTCGCTACACCGGTACTGGTAAGTCTTAATTCTTCTCAGAAACCACCACTACAAAGACTAATTTGTAGCCAACTTGATGAAAGGCTTTGTAGTTCTAGTTCTACACAGACAATATGTTTTTGATATCACAGACCTAGAAGTGGAAGAGTAGAGTTTCACATCTAGAGAAGCCCTCACATGTTGGCTGGATTAAAGATGGAAACAGGGGAGATGCTAAAAAACAGATCACACACCCCTTGTGTGTACTGTGTGTGGAGTCCTGCTCATGTCTGTGTGTGTGCGTCCACCAGCAGGCTGAAGACAGCGGCGAGGAGACCATGCCGGCTGCAGGCGTGATGGCGTCCGTGTTGGCGGCGGTAGTGGCTGCAGCCGTGATCCCCTCGGAGGCAGAGCCTGAGGTTGCACCTGAGGAGGAAAGCCCCAGCTCATCTGAGTCACAGAAGGACAAGGTAGGCAACAGCCTCCCTAGAAATAGACAAATGTTCAGTAGGTGAGGCGCTTTACACAGTGAGAAGAAATCGAGATGTATGAACATAACCTGTTGCAATATCAGTACCATTAGCTGTGTTATGGGCCAGGTGTTAACGTTGTGTGTTTACTTCCCCAGGTCCTGGACGAACTTGAAGACGACCTGGACAACATGGAGCTGGACGACATTGATACCTCGGACATCAACCTGGACGAAGACTTCCTAGATGACTGAGAACTCCCCCTCTCTCATTCACGCTATCAATTTATTTAAGAGACCAAACCTACTTTTGTATTTTTACTTTACCTGTGTTATTTTTGTCCTACAGTGTTTGGAAGATTAAGTAGATTATGATGCTGATTCCCAGGCGAGGGAAAGAGAGGCGAGTTATACATGTCTTGAATCTTAAAGCAGATTTTTTTTTAACTTCATCCAGGACCTTGCCTTCACTAATTATCTGTGCATTGAGTTATATATTTTCACCCCTGTATGTGTTCGATGGCAAATCAGTGTTCATTTACGCCAAATAAATTGCAAATGATGTACATGTATGTCAAACACTGGTGTTGTCAGTTTGACCTTTTTGATCCATTGGGGGTGTAATCATTAGATGCTGGCTTTTAAACTGACCTCTAAAAAGTTCAAGATTTAATTTGTGCTGTGTTTATCAGCGTTCTTTCACAGTAGACTTGATTGTTGTTAACTCAGTTTTTTAGCTTCATTTCTCGTTCCTCATGTATAAAACTAGCTGGTTTTGAATGTTATTTCAAATTGTTTTAAAGCAACCGTTATTATAACTTGCCAGTAAGCCATCATAAAGTATGTTTTCGCTTTGACCAGTAGGTACACTGCTTGACTTGACCAGGTGCTCACCGGAACCGAGTGCCAGTACCTCACATTTTCTACTGCTTGTTGCTGCACCTAAATATAAACAGTACCGGCATCTAGTTCAGTCCTGTGTTCAGCAGGTCACACAATTGTGGAATATTCAGAAAAATGTGTAGAAATCTAGCGTTATCGTATTTTGTCTAAATCCCTCACGGATTCAACAATTAACCACGTCTAAAAGAGAGTGTAGTGTGTGTGTGTGTCTGCGCAGCTTAACTGCAATGTAGTCTCCCTGATGTCCATGATCTCGCCATCACGGTTGACAACTCCATTGTGTCCTCCTCCCAGAGTGCTAAGAACTTTGGCGTGATCCTGGACAACACCCTGTCGTTCTCGACTAACATCAAGGCGGTGACCCGTTCCTGTAGGTTCATGCTCTACAACATTCGCAGAGTACGACCCTGCCTCACACAGGAAGCGGCGCAGGTCCTTATCCAGGCACTTGTCATCTCCCGTCTGGATTACTGCAACTCGCTGTTGGCTGGGCTCCCTGCCTGTGCCATTAAACCCCTACAACTCATCCAGAACGCCGCAGCCCATCTGGTGTTCAACCTTCCCAAGTTCTCTCACGTCACCCCGCTCCTCCGCTCTCTCCACTGGCTTCCAGTTGAAGCTCGCATCCGCTACAAGACCATGGTGCTTGCCTACGGAGCTGTGAGGGGAACGGCACCTCCGTACCTTCAGGCTCTGATCAGGCCCTACACCCAAACAAGGGCACTGCGTTCATCCACCTCTGGCCTGCTCGCCTCCCTACCTCTGAGGAAGTACAGTTCCCGCTCAGCCCAGTCAAAACTGTTCGCTGCTCTGGCACCCCAATGGTGGAACAAACTCCCTCACGACGCCAGGTCAGCGGAGTCAATCACCACCTTCCGGAGACACCTGAAACCCCACCTCTTTAAGGAATACCTAGGATAGGATATAGTAATCCTTCTAACACCCCCCCCCCCTTAAAAGAGTTAGATGCACTATTGTAAAGTGGTTGTTCCACTGGATATCATAAGGTGAATGCACCAATTTGTAAGTCGCTCTGGATAAGAGCGTCTGCTAAATGACTTAAATGTAATGTAAATGTAGTCGATCTCAAACGTTCCCCCTCTTCAAGTGACCGGTCCTACACTTTAAGTAAACACGTGTAGCTTTGTCTGCTCTTGGCTTTAAGCACAATGGTCTCTTGGCGCGCTCTTTTATACAGAGCTTTTCAGGAGTACATTTTCGCTTTAATCTGAAAATCCGGTGTTTCTCAACCAGATAAAATCGTTCAAACAAGCTACTTTAGATATATGGCCACAGCAAATAAGGAGATGGCTTTATCTGCCTAAAGTAGCAACATCGTTTTCATTTTACGTTCCCGCGGAGACACAGGTAGCATTGGCTACTACTAGCTACAACAAGCGGAATAGCCGCCAGTTTAGCGGCGAAGGGTATGGATTGCAATGTTCTGACATTAACATTTCATTTTCGAGATGGCTTGTGATTTCGTGGATGAGTGCAAATGAGGGTTGTAGTCCTTCTGTGTGGGATATCATCTGAACTACTTAGGCCGGGGGTGTTTATGCTGTTCCACGTTTTTGTGGCCACCGACGGCCATGATGGAGCAAAAGGAAGTGAGAAGAAATGGTGGCGCGGCTAAACGCACTGTCGTTGAACGCAAGAAGAAGACCATGGTGGTGTGAGTTTGTGGAAATGTATCTAAATAAGTTCATAAGAGCCTACAATGGTGACTCCCTTTGGGTTTCAATCATTTTGCTCAGATGAATACTATCCAGAGGTTGACTAAAACCCAATATGCACTAAACGGTATTTATCTACACATTAAGAAATGTCTAACTTGTTGTTTTTTTTATTGGGCACAGAGGGGGTAGTGCGTTTTTTCCCCCCATGTTCACATTAGGTCTTTTGCAGGTTTTACTATCTATTTTTACCTTTTATTTAACTAGGTAAGTCAGTTATGAACATTAAGAACAAATTCTTATTTACAATGACGGCCTAGGAACAGTGGGTTAACTGCCTTGTTCAGGGCCAGAATGACGGATTTTTTACCATGTCAGCTCAGGGATTCAATCTAGCAACCTTTCAGTTACTGGCCCAAAGCTCTAACCGCTAGGCTTAGAGTAGCCTAGAGACTTGCTCTTAGTCCTTCTGGGTCTCTAAGTCTCTAACAGCTGTAATCACTGCCAAAGGTGATCCTTACCTACCGGAACTTAAACTTGCATAACAGCGAGAGAGAAAAAAATCCTTAAAATACAAAGATACACTTACTGTGCAAAGTTGCACCCAGCTGTTTTCACACACCGCCACACCACCTTCCGCTCGCATTCCACATTTCTGTCTTGATCCTGTTTCTCAAAATACAGCCGGGTGAAACTTTCCTTAACTGCGTACAGTAAGTGCATCTTTTGAATTAGATTTCTCTAATTTCCAGTGCCTTCAGAAAGTATTCATGCCATTTGACTTAATCCACATTGTTGTTTTACTGCCTGAATTCAAGGGTGGCAGGTAGTGGGGTGGCTCTAGTGGTTAGAGCGTTGGGCCAGTAACCGAAAGGTTGCTGGATCGAATCCCCAAGCTCCAAGGATCGATCGAATCCCCAATCCCCAATCTGACAAAATCTGTCATTCTGCCCCTGAACAAGGCAGTTGTTCCCCGGTAGGCCGTCATTGTAACTGACTAGGGGGAAAAAGTGAAAACATGTTTTTAGAAATGTTTGCGAATGTATTGAATTAAATAAAGTAACATCTCATTTAGAAAAGTATTCACACCCGAGCCAATACTTTGTAAAAGCACATTTGGCGGCAATTACAGCAATGAGTCTTTTTGGGTTAGACTAAGAGCTTTGCACACCTGGAATGTACAATATTTTTGCCCATTATTTTTTTTTTTAAATGCTTCAAGCTCTGTCAAGATGATTGTTGATAATTCCTAGACAACCATTACTTGCCATAGATTTTCAGGCCGATTTAAGCAAAGACTATAACTAGGCCACTCAGGAACATTAAATGTCATCTTGGTAAGCAACTCCAGTGTAGATTTGGCCTTGTGTTTAAGGTTATTTCCTGCTGAAAGCCGAATTCCTGTGTCTGTTGGAAAGCAGACTGATCCAGGCTTTCCTCTAGGACTTTGCCTGTGCTTTTAGCTGTATTCTATTTCTTTTAATCCTAAAAAACTCCCTAGTCCTTGCCTATGACAAGCATACCCAACACATGATGCAGCCACCATCATGCTTGAAAATATGAAGACTCAATGAGATCAAATGTATTTATAAATCCCTTTTTACATCAGCCGATGTCACAAAGTGCTATACAGAAACCCAGCCTAAAACCCCAAACAGCAAGCAATGCAGGTGTAGAAGCATGTTTGCCCCGAACATAACACTCTGTATTCATGACAAAAAGGTAATTTCTTTGCCACAATGTTTGCTGTATTTTAAGTGCCTTGATGCAAACAGGATGCATGTTCTGGAATATTTTTTATTCTGTACAGGCTCCTTCTTTACACATTTAGGTTAGTATTCTGGAGTAACTCCAATGTTGTTGATCTATGCTCAGTTCTCATATCACAACCACTAAGCTATGTAACTGTTTTAAAATCATCATT
This sequence comes from Salvelinus alpinus, assembly GCF_045679555.1. Taxonomy (NCBI): domain Eukaryota; kingdom Metazoa; phylum Chordata; class Actinopteri; order Salmoniformes; family Salmonidae; genus Salvelinus; species Salvelinus alpinus. The sequence goes on from NC_092115.1 coordinate 16,575,385, forward strand.
GTCCTCATTGTGAAATCCCTGAGCAGTTTCCTTCCTCTCCGGCAACTGAGTTAGGAAGGACGCCTGTATCTTTGTAGTGACTGGGTGTATTGACACAGCATCCAAAGCCAAATTAATATATATATATTTTTTTTTTTACATACACATGTACCATTAGGTGACCTTCTTTGCAAGGCATTGGAATATCGCCCTGGACTGTGTTGTTGAATCTGTGCTTGAAATTCCCTGCTCGGCAGTTGTATGTGTGGGGTACAGAGATGAGGGTAGTTATTCAAAAACCATGTTAACCACTATTATTGGGCACGGAATGAGTCCATGCAAGTTATTATGCAATTTGTTAAGCAGATTTTTACTCCGGAATTTATTTAGGCTTGCTATAAAAAAGGGGTTGAATACTTATTAACTCAGGACATTTCAGCTTTTGTTTTATTTTGAGATTATGGGGTATTGTGTGTAGATCAGTGACAAAATCAAAATGTAATCAATTTCAAATGTAGGCTGTAACACAACAAAATGTGAAAAAGTAAAGGGGTGTGAATACTTTCTGAAGGCACTGTATATGAAAGTTAAGTTCCAAATGTTTCCAAAACTGTATCACCTGAGGCGTATTTGGATTTAGAAAATTGGGGCAGTCGTCAGGGTATTTGCGTCAAGGCTAAAGTCCAATGGCTCAATGTAATGAATAAGTTAGTCACGAAACGGCGATGCCTTCAATTGTGTAGGCAACACTATGCACATTTACATAGAAAAACAACAAAACGTTCCTTGTCTGTCATGAATGTTGAATAAAATTATATTTGAACCTACTCTGCCGATTGATTGTCCGTGGTGTTGGTTCTTCACCTGGTTGAAATTTGACAAAGTAAAATATTACTAAATCAACTTCAAAACGCGGGTCTGTGTGTGTGGCGATCAAGATGTTTGCTCATGACTGAAGGCACGTGCACAAGAGTACATGTACGCCATGTGTGCATACTAACAGGTATTTACATGGTTTTGCGCATGTGCCAGGTGATAGAAATTTCTATTTCAGTACCGACACTCTAAAAGTCAGGTAAACAATACTTTCCTGTGGATATTTAGTCTCAAATTTTGAGCAGCTGAAGGACCAACCGCACCAACAACCCAGAGTAAATGTAAATATCATTTTATTCAACATTCTGGTTTGTAAAAATGGCTCTGATTTTGCAGTGCTTTGTTTGACTGTATACCAATAATTGGTATTGAAGTCTGATTTTAGGGAAGAATAATGGTTGTATACTGACTAGATAACACACTTAAGTATCAAATCGAAAAGGAGGGTGGAAATCCCCAAAAGTAAAATGTCTGCCCTTGCACTGTTTAAGGTTATTTTTTGATTTATTAAGGTTATTTGATTTATTATAAAATGTTTGATTATCAACTGTTGTCAGTCATGCACATGGGAATTTAAAGTCTATTTTCCTCCTGTATGGTGAAATCATATGAACCATCTTAAACCACACAACATAGTCGGAAAAAAAGCCCAGCTGATTCATAATCATAAACCATGTTTCTTATCCACAGTTTATCCCAGTAAAGGCATACCGTAGAAAACAAATAATGAGCTGTGAAACAGGTACAATTTTATAAATGGCAAGAGATAATTTATTCATTTGACATGGTGGGATCAGTATGTCGGTAAAATGTATTAAATCATATCAGATTTTATTTGACACATGCGCTGAATACAACAGTGGAATGCTTACTAACAAACCCTTAACCAACAATGCAGTTAAGAAAATACCTAAAATAGTAAGAGATACAAGTAACAAATAATGAAAGAGCAGCAGTAAAATAACAATAGCGAGGCTATATACAGGGGGTACTGGTACAGTCAATGTGCGTGGGCACCGGTGTCGAGATGGAGGTAATATGTACATGTAGGTAGAGTTAAAGTGATTATGCATAGATAAGAGTAGCAGCAGCATAGAAAGGGGGGGGGGGCAATGCAAAGTCTGGGTAGCTATTTGAATAGATGTTCCGGAGTCTTATTGCTTGGGGGAAGCTGTTTAAAAGCCTCTTGGACCTACACTTGGTGCTCCGGTACCGCTTGCCGTGCAGTAGCAGAGAGAACAGTCTATGGCTAGGGTGGCTGGAGTCTGACAATTTTTAGGGCCTTCCTCTGACACCGCCTGGTATAGAGGTCCTGGATGGCAGGAAGCTTGGCCCCGGTGATGTACTGGGCCATACGCACAACCCTCTGTAGTGCCTTGCGGTCAGAGGCCGAGCAGTTGACATACCAGGCAGTGACGCAACCAGTCAGGATGCTGTCGATGCTGCAGCTGTAAAACCTTTTGAGGATCTGAGGACCCATGCCAAATCTTTTCGATTATGCAAGAAATGGTTGTGGAAACACCTTTATGTGTAAATATTGATATAATAACCATCATATCGAAGTAAACTTGGGGTCACGTGATGATATGGTGTGTGGTCCTCCCACTATGACTCAGGAAACCATGCAGTTTATTAGGCTACAGATGAAATAAATTATGAACTTCGCAGGGTGGTGAAAGTGCACAGTGATCTTGATGCTCCTTTCCAACAAATAGAGGGACTTATTCTGGTGACATGATGATCGATGCTTGCCTGTCATTTGACAAATAAAAATATTCTCGCTCTTAACTATAATAATATCATCATGTAGACCAGTGATTCCCAACCAGGGGTACTAGGACCCCTGGGGGTGCATAGCCTATCCACAGGGGGTACAAGAGAAGACTCATGAGACCATAGGCTTGCTGGTAAAATGCACATGAAGGGGTACTTTACCACCACTGTATCTGCAAACTGACGACTAGAGCACATTTGCTATTAAACGCAACAGTTTGTGACAAAACTATCCGTAGAGTTGAAAATGCGATGTAAACACAAGTACCTTGTGTGCACTAAGTTATCGCCCACTTAATTTTATCCTCAACAAATCCTTTGTGTGGAAACACCACTGGTGAGGAAATGTGCATGTTTTCTTCAGCTATACGGATGATAGAATATTCGCATGATAATCTGTCGCCAATTGGATGAAATTCAGTTACCCATAGATTGATACATTGTTGCGATTTCCGCGCCAAAATAGAAACCACTCCCCCGCGGTTTGCCTTGTGAAAGCACGTTAGCTAGCTAACATAACTAGCTATTGTTACCGCCATGACATAGACACCACGTTATTACAACAACTGAACAATGGCAGAATGGAATCACACATTAACAATTTACCTTTGCCAAGTGTGCTCAGATGCTTCCCAACGCGTGTAGCTAACAAATAGCTAGTGAACGTGGCAGGGATGGTCTGGCTTGGTGTAGCACCTATTCTAGACACTGGTAAGATACTGCTGTTGGACAAAAATAGTGTACACCTGGAGAGCAGTGGAAACTTTGGCCATGTGATCTTCACAAGCGCTTCCTCTTCTTCACAACAAACTATGTAGCTTAGCAAGCATGTTTCATATCGTTCTCAAGATGATGGACGCGCGAATTCGTGGCCAAACTGAAAACATCTCGTCTACGTCATTATGTGACGGGCGGGCATTCCGTGCAGTATTTCTTTTTACTCCCAAGTTTTTTTGTTTGGTTACATCCCAAAAGGTGTATTGCCGACACCTACTGGGTGGGGGTAAAAACGGAGACACTTAATAAAAATAAATCATTATTCTCAAAAAAACGAATCAAAAGTCAATGTACTCCTTCACTTAGTAAAATGTACTCAGATCCCTACACAGGCTCTGGAACCTGAGAGGGGGAAGCATATTCAGACAGTATTCCCTGCAATGTTTCAGCTGTGAGTCTTCAATAATGATATTCTGTTTGCAAAAACTTGACACATGGCCAAATTTTTTACATTTATGACATATCAGATGCTTTTGGGGAGATGGCTGGGACTGCTGTCCTAGCTTCAGCTTGTTCCACCATTGGGGTGCCAGGACAGAGAAGAGCTTGTACTGGGCTGAGCGGGAGCTGCCCTCCCATAGGGGTGGAAGGGCCAAAAGACCAGAGGTTGCAGAACAGAGTGCTTGGGTTTGGGTGTAGGGTTTGAGCATAGCCTCAAGAGAGAAAGGGGCAATTCCTCTTGCTGCTTTGTAGGCAAGCACCATGGTCTTGTAGTGGATGCGAGCTTAGACTGGAAGCCAGTAGAGTGTGCGGAGTAGCGGGGTGACATGGGAGAACTTGAGAGGGTTGAAAACCTGGCGGGTTGCAGCGTTCTGGATAAATTGCAGGGATTTGATTTGCCTAGTTGAATAAAAGGTTAAATAAAAATAAAAATGAAATTGATGGTACAAGCAGGGAGCACAGCCAACAGCGAGTTGCAGTAGTCCAGACGGAAGATGACAAGTGCCTGGATTAGGACCTGCGCCGCTTCCTGTGTGAGGTAGGGTTGTACTCTACGGATGTTGTAGAGTATGAACCTGCAGGAGTGAGTCACTGCTTTGATGTTTGCAGAGAACAACAGGGTGTTGTCCAGGGTCACGCCAAGGTTATTTGCACTCCACAAAAGACCAGTATACAAACAAACAAGAACAACAAATTACAGATAATACAAAGGCCTTAAAAGACGCATCTATTGACTGTTTTTACAGCTTTCTTCGACCCCAAAGAACTGGGATGTATTCATTACACCGATTCTGTTGCAAAACGTTTTCTTAAATGAAAGCAAACGGAACGAAACAGGGAGGGAACTACATGAAAACTCTAGTTTTCATTGCAACTGTTTGGATAATAATTACACTCCTGTTCAGCAGGACGCAACGCTTTGGAACGTTCAGATAGAAATAGGCTATGTAGCACAAACATGCCTCTCTGACATATGGAATAAGGACTCACATCAGCTCTATTCATGTTATTTCTATCTGCAATGTTCAACAAAATCTTGAAAAGTGGAACATATAAGTAAATAATATGGAATTGGGGAATGCACATGTCTTCTGGAAGATCTGATTAAGCAGAAGATGATGGCGGTATGGTCGCTGGAAGATGTGTGGGGGGGGGGGGGGGGGGCTGTGAAAGTGACTTGAAGCGGAATCATGTAGATTTTTTGCATTTCTGCTGTCCAGAGGGAGCGTGCGCTCCGCACCACGCGATTGGGGAGGAGAACTGTGACTTGCTTTCCTCTCCAGAGCAGGGTGCCGTTGAAAGGAGTGATAACTGGAGTGGCGTTAAGTGTTGAGGAAGGTCAGCTGAAGTTGAAGTTTCCCGGTGTCTGTGACGCCCGCTGTTTGGTGTGATGCAGACCGGTGGAGAGCGTTGTTAAACAGACAATACACTGTCTGTACTACTACATTTTGATGCATGTCTTTACCAGATAAAGTCAAGTTAGGATGTGTCAGTTATCCCGTGAGAGCTTTTTCCCCGAACCCATTACGGTGTTTTAGGTGTCAATCTTATGGTCATGTGGCAGCAGTGTGTAGGAGAGAGATTCCTAGATGTGAGAAGTGTGCAGGAGGACATGAGACAAAGGAATGTGTAGTATCAGTGGAAAAAGTTGTATGTGTAAACTGTAGGGGTACCCATGGTGCTGGAGATCAGAGGTGTCCGGTGAGAGAAAGGCAGGTTGAGGTTGCCAGGATCAGAGTAGTACAGAAGGTGTTGACTGCTGAGGCAGTGAAGAGAGGAAGATAGATCCAGGGTGAGGGATTCTAAGAGGATCCCTGTGAGTAGGACGAGGCCAATAGAGAGTGATAAAAACAACTTGTGCTTCAATAAGATATATTTTTGGGGCGTTCATGGCCATGGTTGTCAATAGTACCGCAGGAATGGAACATAAATCACAGAGGATAGATGTTGTGGTGGCAGCTGCAGAGAAGTACTTTGGTGTACAAGATTTTACTGCAGAAGAGTTTACATGATGTTTTGAACGATAGTGTTGAACGAACGTGACGTTTTGATAACCATGTAAATCTCTCTCGGACAAGGTGACTTTTATCCGTATATTCGGCACTATTTACTCTCCAAATCGAAAATGCTAATTAGTATCAAAGTAGACATAATGCAATACTACAAATCCTTGCGAGCTCCTGCCCGCCATCCCTAGCTGACACCTTCCTAACAGATATTGTGTCAATGTAAAACTTGCACAAGGCAGTTCACAGAATTGACAATCTAAAGAAATGTAGCCAATTTATTAATTACAAAATGTAGCTAACATTAGATAGTTAATCCAGAGATTTTTACCTTTGTCTCGATTAGTCAGTCTCGTCCAGAGTTACATCATGGCATTTGTAGTTCTTTATGATAGCCTAATTAGCGTTTCATTTTTGTCGGGATAAATTCAGGCGAATATATTGATAAAAGTCACCTTGTCCTAGAGAGATTTAGTTGGTTATCAAAACGTCACGCCAGGGTAAGTCTACACAAAACATAGTCCTCATTTTAATTGTTTCTAAAATCCCCTAGGGGAAACATGAATGGTGGAAAAACGATTGGAACAATTTCCTTGTTTGACCGCTAGGTTTTATGGGTGTTGTGGCTCATACTGTTGTACTCTATGAATTCATACCTCCGAATAGTAGGCTGATACATAGGCAATACAGTAGGTGGCGGCATGCACCTATTACATCTGTATGCTGACAGTCAAAATACCAAAAAAGAAGAAGTAGAATTGGTAGGTGGCGTGTATGTGCTTTGTGTTGTTTTTGGTTGCGTTGTTGTGCGAACTCTGTGTTGAGCAGCGGCGGAAGAGAGAGGTAATAACAGAGGTGCATATCTCTAGTAAAAATGTGGGATGGTGTTCGGGTGATGTAACATGTTAGAAACGTAAATATTAAGCATATATAACCGAAAGGCCCTAGTGCTGCTGTGGAACCATATGGGTTTGGTAGAATGACGTTATGGCTGCGATCATGTGTTTTGGCTTCAGGCAGTGGACAAACAGCCAAGATGGAGCTGGAGGAGGTGCAGGACAAACGCTCCCTCTCTGAATGCGATAAGAGGTAGTATGCCTGAAGTACTTTCATATAAATTGCAAACATGTTAAAATACTTCTCCCAAAGAACACGTATTCCAAAAAATGACCATTTATAACCATTACGTCACATAAAATGCAAAAATATGTTCTAATGCAAATGAATGGTTCTGCATTCCGTCTCTATGGAAGTATTTTATCACAAACAGGAAAAGCTGTTTTTTATCAACGATTGCACAAAACAGCAAGATAGTGAGTCACAGCCAGATTAATCTATTTTAATATACCTTGCTGATTAAATACATTACATTTTAGCCTTCATAGGGTGGTCCTGAGGGCAAGAGTCACACCTATATTTCTTGACTTTCTTGTGATTTTTGTCTGCACCTTGACTCCTATTGCTGCAAGCTACAAATCTGGTATGACTCCAGTCTTTGCTCCCCTTCTCCACATTTGATGTTGATCAATCTACTGGCATTTAGAAATATCGCACACACAGTTAATGAGTTGAGAACATGCATCATATGATCAATTGTTTGCTCTGTGCTCCAGTCTTGGGCTCCCACTTAATTTGTGTGAATTCATTTCCATTGTTTTTGTCTGAAATGCCTTCCAGGAAGAAGGCAATGCAACCTGAGAACAGCAGCGTTGTTCAAGATGATAATGGAAAGGAAGCGGGAGAAATTCATTCTGATGGAGAATTTCAGGGATGTGACAGCAACGATTCATTTCTAGATTCCATCTTTGAAGAGGAGATGGATCGACTTTTGGACCTGTGAGTTGAACTATTACATTATTCAGAGTGGATAGCATTTTAATTTAAGCATCCACTCAGTATTGTTTGATTAAATATCTTTAATGTTCTAACACCCATTTTACACATTTTGATATTGAGTCATTTGCATTTTTATTTATTGAAATTACCACACCCAGTGTGATATTTATAGTTTGTAAATTATATACACTACCAGTCAAAAGTTTTAGGACACCCACTAATTCAAGGGTTGTTCTTTATTTTTTTCTACATTGTGGAATAATAGTGAAGATGTCAAAACTATGAAATAACACATGGAATCATGTAGTAACCAAAAAAGTGTTAAACAAATCAAAATATATTTTAGATACTTCAACTAGCCACCCTTTGCCTTGATGACAGCTTTGCACACTCTTGGCATTCTCTCAACCAACTTCATGAGGTAGTCACCTGGAATACATTTCAATTAACAGGTGTGCCTTGTTAAAAGTACATTTGTGGAATTTCTTTCCTTCTTAATGTGTTTGAGCCAATCAGTTGTGTTGTGACAAGGTAGGGGTGGTATACAGAATATAGCCTTTTTAGGTAAAAGACCAAGTATATATTATGGAAAGAACAGTTCAAATAAGCAAAGAGAAACGACAATCCATCATTACTTTAAGACATGAAGGTCAGTCAATATGGAAAATGTCAAGAACTTTGAGAGTTTCTTCAAGTGCAGTCTCAAAACCATCAAGCGCTATGATGAAACTGGCTCTCATGAGGACCGCCACAGGAAAGGAAGACGCAGAGTTAACTCTGCTGCAGAGTATAAGTTCATTAGAGTTACCAGCCTCAGAAATCAGCAATTAACTTTACCTCAGATTGTAGCCCAAATAAATGCTTCAGAGCAGACACATCTCAACATCAACTGTTCAGAGGAGACTGCGTGAGTCAGGCCTTCATGGTCGAATTTCTGCAAAGAAACCACTACTAAAGGACACCAATAGGAAGAAGAGACTTGCTTGGGCCAAGAAACATGAGCAATGGACATTAGACCGGTGGAAATTTGTCCTTTGGTCTAGAGTCCAAATTGGAGATTTTTGGTTCCAACCGCCTTGTCTTTGTGAGACGTGCGGTGGGTGAACGGATGATCTCCGCATGTGCATTTCCCACCGTAAAGCATGGAGGAGGAGGTGTTATGGTGTGGGGGTGCTTTGCTGGTGACACTGTCTGTGATTTATTTAGAATTCAAAGCACACTTAACCAGAACGGCTACCACAGTATTCTGCAGTAATACGCCATCCCATCTGGTTTGTTTTTCAACAGGACAATGACCCAACACACCTCCAGGCTATGTAGGGGCTATTTTACCAAGAAGGAGATTGATGGAGTGCTGCATCAGATGACCTGGCCTCCACAATCCCCCGACTTCAACCAAATTGAGATGGTTTAGGATGAGTTGGACCGCAGAGTGAAGGATAAGCTGCCAACAAGTGCTCAGCATATGAGGGAACTCCAAGACTTTTGGAAAAGCATTCCAGGTGAAGCTGGTTGAGAGAATGTCAAGAGAGTGCAAAGCTGTCATCAAGACAAAGGGTGGCTACTTTGAAGAATCTAAAATATTATAATTTTTTGGTTACTACATGATTCCATATGTGTTATTTCATAGTTTTGATGTATTCACTATTATTCTACAATGTAAAAAATAAAGAAAAACTCTTGAATGAGTAGGTGTTCTAAAACTTTTGACCGGTAGTGTATATCTATTGATTCTTGAAAAATAACACTAATGTCTCATGGGCTTAGTTGAACTGTATAAAATGTATTTGTAAACAAACAATATAAAACGGGTTAGAAAACCTATCATATTGGCCTTATGGACTGTCAAGCTCTCCATTCAGTATTATTTTCCTAAATCTGTAATTTTGCATAAATCTGTAATTTTATCAACAAACCCAACCTTTCTCTAAGTAAGTTGGTAGAAACCAGATTGTCACAATGATGCTGTTTATATGTATGGCACCACCTAAAACATATTCTATTATTTTATTAATTGTTTTTCAGAGATGAGAATGAAGACCTTCCTTATCTGACGGAACCTTCAGAGGCTATGGAGGGGGATGAATCCCCTCCCAATGGAACAGATGTTACAGAAACTAGAAGGGGAGATGACTTCACTCCCAACAGGACAGAAGTTACAGAGACTATAGAGGAGGATGAATACCCTCCAGATGGGACAGAAGTTACAGAGACTAGAGGGGGAGATGACTCTCCTCCAATTATGACACGGCTCAGGGTAAGGGGCATCTCCTCTCGCCCTAAGATAGAAGCTTCAGAGTCAAGTGAGGAAGATGGAGAAGACCTTCCCCCTGATACAGAAGTCATCGAGAGCAGGGCTTCAAAAATAACAAAACTCATCTCTAGCCCCAAAGCAGCACCGCAAAGGAAGGCCAGGCCTCCATCCTCTCCCCCCTGGACACCCAGCCCTGCCAAATCCAAAAACAGAGCTCATGCAGCCACACCTCTTTTCAGTGGGTCAGAGAGGAAGTGGAGGACTGAGGATGAACCAGACCAAGAGCATAAACTGTTACCTTTTGAACCAGCTAGGACTCCTGGACCCCAGCTAGACACTTCAAAGAACTACACTGTTCTAGAGCTCTTCCAGCTCTTCTTCAGTAATGACATTGTTGATACTCTCTGCTCAAACACCAACAAGAATGCCAAGAGAAGACAAGAACATGGAATCAAAGAACCATGGAAACCTGTATCTGTGGAGGAAATGTACAAATACCTCAGCATTGTAATCTATATGGGTCTGCTGAATGTGCACACTGTATCAGACTACTGGAATCGAAACAGAATATATTGTCTTCCTTTTTGTTGTACAGTCATGACTATGACAAGATTTCGGGCAATCACCTATTCACTGCACATGAGTGACCCAGCAGAGGATGAGGAAAACGACAAGAAGAAGGGGACTGCAGGGTATGATCGGCTCATGAGAATCAAACCTCTCAAAGACCAGATTTTGGATGCATGCAGGGCCTTCTACCACCCATTCCAGAATCTTTCCATTGATGAGCGCATGGTGCACTCCAAGGCCCGCCACAGCCTCAAACAATACATTAAATCCAAGCCCTACAGGTATGGATTCAAGCTGTATGTTTTAGCAGATTCAAGAAATGGCTATACCTGCGACTTCAATGTCTTTATGACCAAAAACCCATCTGCTTCAGGCAAAGGGGAGAGCTATGATGTTGCCATGAACCTGTTGAAGGTGCCTTACTTGGGCACAGGATACCACATTTATGTTGATAACTTCTTCACCAGCACAACTTTCTTCCGTGACCTGTACAAAATGAAATTGGGAGCATGTGGAACCATACGTGAAATCCGTGTGGGCATCCGAGAGAACAGCATGCCTGCTCGAGCAGAGAAAGGAACCATCCGCTGGCTCCGTGACGGGGAGCTGCTCTTCACCAAGTGGATGGGCGCACAACCAGTCACCATGTGTACCACTATTCATAAGGCATTTGCAGGGGAGCAGGTCAAAATCAGGAAACAGAGCAAAAATGGATCCTGGACAACACAGTGCATACCCGTCCCAGAGGCAATCAAGCCGTACAACAAGTATATGGGGGGTGTGGACCTGTCTGATGCCCTTATCAAATGCTACAGTGTGGCCCACAAAACCATGAAGTGGTACAAGACCTTCTTCTTCCACTTTGTAGACATTGCTGTGGTGAACAGCTTCCTCCTGCAGAAGGACATGGCCCAGATGAAGAAGAAAAAGCCAATGACCCACAAGCAGTTCAGGGAGCAGCTGTGCCTGCAGCTTGCTGACATTGGTAAGCAGGAGGAGGCTGAAGAAGAGTCTTCGGAGGAGGAGGAGGAGGAGGAAGAAGAAGATCAACCAGAAGAAGAGAAGGAATTGGTGGAAGTGAAGCGACCATGCTACCCTGTACCCATAATTGATCCTACCACTGTTGACACCTCTCAAAGAAAATCTAGTGGCAGGAAGAAATGTTGTCTGTGCAAGGAAAGCCAGACCAACTGGCAGTGTGAGTCCTGTCAGGTAGCACTCTGTATGATACCAGACAGAAACTGCTTCAGAGTTTGGCACATGAATAAAAAGGATCTCGTAGCAGAAGTTTTCAAGAGGCATATAAAGTACAACCCATACCCTACCCATCCTTGGATGGAATATGGGGGGGGAAAAATTGAGTTTAATTCTCAAAAACAGGCGCAGAGTTTCATTAAACGTCATTTTGGCTTGAGGAACAACAGGAAGTAAAACTATTTTGCTGTCCTGTGCACACTAATGATCTTACCACTATTGACATCTCTCAAAGAGAAACCGTGGGCAGGAAGAACTATTGTCTGTGCAAGACCAACTGGCACTGTGAGACCTGTCAGGCGCCGCTCTGTATGATAGAAGACAGGAACTGCTTCCGGTTCTGAGTGTGGCATAGGGATCAATAGAATGTCTCTGGCACAACTTTTCAGTTGCATTGATAATACCAGTGGTCTCAAGTGGGATGATGATTATGGTAAAGATTATTATTATTATGGTTAGGCCTATTATCTGTATTGTTTTATTATTTTAGTTTATTCTATTAATATTTGTGCCCAAGAATGATCCCAGCACTCTTAAAATCTCTCACAGATGTACTGTACACATGAAGTGTCATTTGTGCAATGATTATTTAGATGATTTTGCAGAGTTAGTCTTGCCAGAAACTTCAAAATATGGAATGTGATTAAAGACAATGAACAGACTGATGCAAATATGTTTTTTCCCTGGACTATAAGCTTTCTGAAATGGGTAATAGAAGAGTGTTGTTCAACTTGGCAAGATTTTGCAAGTTCATGGGGACGTAATAGAAAAAATGATTAGATTAATATTGCCCCAAGCCTGTGTGCAAAGTTGGTATATAGAGTGCCTTCAGAAAGTATTCATACCCCTTCACTTATTCCACATTTTGTCTGAATTCAAAATGGATTAAATCTTTTTTTTATTTTATTTTTTATCTTACCCATCTACACACTAACCTATAATGGCAAAGTGAAAACATGTTTTTATAAATATTTGCATATTAATTGAAAATGATGTACAGAAATATCTAATTTACATAAGTATTAACACCCCTGAATCAATACATGTTAGAATCCCCTCTGGCAGCGGTTACAGCTGTGAGTCTTTCTGGGTAAGTTTCTAAGGCCCTGATTCCGACCCGAGTTAGAATGTTATTCAATTTTTATGCACTTTTCTCTCTATGCGTATTCCTACCTTGAATTTAAGCATGAGAATAGCACGCTATTCACCTGCTATTCGTTCTGGGTGGAGATCAAATAAATGAAGGCGTGGCGGAGGTGTCAATAGATACGCCGTATTCTGACCGTGACTTAATTCCACCACCTTTAAACAAGAGGAAACCATGTTGAGCAAATCTGCCGGTTCCAAGTGGAAAAAGCATCAACTTTATTTTTCCGATAGAAATGCCAGCATTCTCCATATACTGTAATTTGCAACGATAAGAGTTAGGTTAATGAGTCATCCGTTTAGATAAAGGAATTGTAAATATAAATTACACGTGTTTTAGATCTATTTTACATTGTAATCGGTGGAGACAAATGTGAAACCAGTCATATGGCAGCAAACTGAAGCATATCAACTTTCCCACTGAAGTTTATGAAATGCTGTGGCATTATGCAGAATTTTAATGGTATGGCCTTTTAACTTGCAGGGATGAGCACTCTCGAATGTCATAATTATATGCTACCCCGACTTTCTCTGTTTCCTATTTCTATCGTGTTAAATATTAGTCACTATCAGTATCGACCGTCAGTAGGCCTAATAACCAGACATATTCAACTGTCAATTTACTGTTAGTTCCATTCAGTTGGTATAGCCTAACTTTCTTAATTTACCTTCATTTGTTTCCTCTGTAAATGCTGTCACAGCCATGTGGGTGTTGCTGAGGATCATTAGTAACAGTTCATAACATTAAAAAAAGACGTCATATTTATGGAGCAGAGCGCAGACCAAGCCGTTACAGTTTCATCCTGACCCATGGCACAACACTTGGCTGTGTCATCACACAGTTCCATGGTTAGTGCAGGCAATAGAGGGTATCGACTACTATTGTACATTATTCTCCCTATTATATTTCTATGTACACTAATCTTCCAACATCACCGTGGGTTAAATAACAATGTGGCAATTTTCAGAATGAATCAAACCACTGTATTTTTGATTAATCAGTATATTTTGTGCATACATTTTTTTTTAATGATTCATATATACTTTCCTAGTCCTAAAATGTGCCTAAATAATCTACAAGAACATGTTATTTTTTAGATTTACCAGTTAGTATTAAAACGGAGATGAATAGGCATATAATTAGATGGCTTTCTTTCATTGATGCCTGTTTTCTGAACCCGTTCACTCAGTGTATTCTAGTCTGTCAACAAAATTCTAATTGACGGTACACCGTATTTAAAGGGATGGCTTAAGATAAATGTAATAAACTCCATGAGAAATTCTGTTGGCCAGCAAGTTGGAGGGTTTTCAGCAGTTGAATTACATTTTATTCAGCACACGCAAGGGAAACAGCCCTGCAAAGCCCATTACGCACCTTCATAAGGTAAGTCAATACTAACTACTGAGAAGTGCGTAGGAAAGGGGTTAATAGGAAAGGCGTAATTACTCTGTCGGGAATCGGGCACTAAGAGTTTTGCACACCTGGATTGCACAAAATTTGCATTCTTCAAGCTCTGTCAAGTTGGTTGTTGATCATTGTTATACAGCCATTTTCATGTCTTACCAAATATTTTCAAGCCGATTTAAGTCAAAACTCAGGAACATTCAATCTCGTCTTGGTAAGCCACTCCTGTGTATATTTGGCCTTGTGTTTTAGGTTATTGTCCTGCTGAAAGGTGAATTTGTCTCCCAGCTCGTTCCAGTGTCTGTTGGAAAGCAAACTGAACCAGGTTTTCCTCCAGGATTTTGCCTTTGCTTATAGCTATATTCTGTTTATTTTTATCCGGAAAAAAAAACACTCCTTAGTCCTTGCCGATTTAAAAAAATATATATTAAAAAAATTGAACCTTTATTTAACTAGGAGGCAAGTCAGTTAAGAAAAAAATATTTTTCCAGTGATGGCCTACCAAAAGGCAAAAGGCCTCCTGCGGGGATGTGGGCCTGGGATTACAAATACAATTTAAAATATAAATCTAGGAAAAAACACACATCATGACAAGAGAGACAACACTACATAAAGAAGACACCTAAGACAGCAACATAGCATGGTAGCAACACAACATGGTAGCAGCACAAAACATGGTATAAACATTATTGGGCACAGACAACAGCACAAAAAGCAAGAAGGTAGAGACAACAATAGATCACGCAAATCAGCCACAACTGTCAGTAAGAGTGTCCATGATTGAGTCTTTGAATGAAGAGACTGAGATAAAACTGACCATTTTGAGTGTTTGTTGCAGCTCGTTCCAGTCGCTAGCTGCAGCGAACTAAAAAGAGGAGCGAACCAGGGATGTGTGTGCTCTGGGGACCTTTAACAGAATGTGACTGGCAGAACGGGTGTTGTATGTGGAGGATGAGGGCTGCAGTAGATATCTCAGATAGGAGGGAGTGAGGCCTAAGAGGGTTTTATAAATAAGCATCAACCAGCGTCGTCTGGGTTAGGGGAGGATTTGGCCAGCAGGGAAGTCCTTGTCCCATCACGCAATAGCGACTCCTGTGGCGGGCCGGGCGCAGTGCACGCTGACACGGTCGCCAGGTGTACGGTGTTTCCTCCAACACATTGGTGCGGCTGGCTTCCGGGTTAAGTGTGCATTGTGTCAAGAAGCGGCTTGGCTTGGCTGGGTTGTGTTTCGGGGGACACACGGCTCTTGACCTTCGCCTCTCCCGAGTCCGTACGGTAGTTGCAGCGATGAGCCAAGACTGTAACTACCAATTGGATACTAGGACATTGGGGGAAAGGGAGTAAAAAATGTTTTTTAAAGACCCAGATGTTTTTTGGGGGTCAAGTTTCAGGTGCTCTTTTAGCACCTCGGACTCAGTGACAGCCTGCAGGGAGAAACTTTGTAGTGGGGCAGGGGAAAAAGAGGGAGAAGCATCGGGGATAGTCACATTAGAAGGAGTGGGAGATGAGGAAATGTCAGACGGGCAAGGAGGCATGGCTGAGTCAAATAGGAACCCTGACTTAATGAAGTGGTGATTAAAGAGCTCAGCCATGTGCTTCTTGTCAGTAACAACCACATCAACTTTAAGGGACATGTGCAGATGTGAGGAGGATTTATTCTTCAGGTCTTTAACTGTTTACCAGAACTTCTTGGTGTTAGACCCACAGAGAGAGAACTGCTCCTTAAAGTAACTAACTTTGGCCTTCCGGATAGCCTGAGTGCACTTATTTCTCATTTGCCTGAACGAGAGCCTGAGTATGCATGTGCCGAGCCTTTCGCCAAATGCAATTCTTGAGGTGGAGTAACTCTGCAAGATCACGGTCGAACCAGGGGCTGAACCTGATTTTAATTCAAATTTTCTTTATGGGGGCGTGTTTGTTAACAATACCACTGAAAATATATAGAAAGAAGGTCCAAGCGTCTTCGACAGAGGGGATGAAACTGATTCTATACCATTTTACAGAGACCACTTCATGAAGGAAGGCTTGCTCATTTATGTTTTTTAGCAAGCGTCTATGACAAATCAGGACAGGTCGTTTCACTGAGCAGCCATTATGAACACAGGCTGTAAAACAGTGATCACTAAGGTCATTACAGAAAACACCAGACTGATACCTATCAGGATTATTTGTGAGGATAACATCAAGGAGAGTAGCATTTTCTGGGTGTTTGGAGTCATACCTTGTGGAATTGGTAATAATCTGAGAAAGATTTAGGGAGTCCCATTGCTTTAGGACTTGGTAAAATGGTTTAAGCATGTCCCAGTTTAGGTCACCTAGCAGGACAAATTCAGACTTAGTGTAAGGGGCCAGGAGAGAGCTTAGGGCAGGTAGGGTACAGGCCGGTGCTGATGGAGGACGTTAGCACCCAGCAACAGTCAACAAATAGCTATTTGAAAGCATACCCATAACATGATGCAACCACCACCATGTTTGAAAATATGAAGAGTTGTAGTCAGTGATGTGTTGTGTTGGATTTCCACCTAACATAACACTTTGTATTCAGGACAAAAAGTTCCTTTCTTTGCCACATTTTTTGCATTATTACATAAGTGCCTTGTTGCAAACAGGATGTATTTCTTGGAATATTTGACTTCCAGTCATTGCACTAACACAAGATTTATAGGCTACAGTCTCAAATGGGAACAAATTAGTCATAGTGGGCAGAACAAGCAAGAAGGTGGGCAGAGCCAGAATGGCGCTTCGGTCTAAGGCACTGCATCTCAGTGCAATAGGCGTCACTACAGACCTTGGTTCAATTCCAGGCTGTATCACAACCGGCAGTGATTGGAAGCACCCATAGAGCGGTGCACAATTGGCCCAGCGTCATCCGGGTTAGGGTTTGGCCAGGATAGGCTGTCATTGTAAATAACAATTTGTTCTTAACTGACTTTCCTAGTTAAATAAAAGAGCCGAAAGCGAGATCCTATTGGCGCGTTCTAGCATAATCTGCGTATTTCCGTTAGGGAACACCTCTATGAAGTGCGCGTGTGCAATAACTAAATTCGCCTTTGCACTCCTAAACAACGCGATTTTGCAAAAGGTAAAGTCTACAACACACTGTTCATAACATATTCTAGTTTTGGGAACAGAAAGCTGTATTGAGATCAAATGTTTCATCAATGATAAAATGTTCAGAATGTCGGCCAAAATCCATCTCTTTCCATCTTCTCCCACTGCTGGCCAGTGGGCTTCCTCCCCAGTTTTATGCTACACATTTATACATCCAGTGAAATATCTGTCTCGACATTGTTCTATCTGTGGTGTAGACACATACAATTTAGCAATGACTCGCGAAACTGTCTCTAACTTGCCGAGACATAAATATTTATACATTCGCTTATTGATTCTGGGGAAGTAGAAAACGGGTTTCATTGCCAAAATCCCGAAGTAACGTTATTCCTTGAAAAGCCATTGTGATTCTTTTTCTTTCCTCCTCTCCGGTAGAGGGAGCACTTTTAGCTTAGGGTTGGTGGTTGTTTGTTGTAGACTGCATTCTGAACTCAGGAGGAAAGATTCTTCGTGTTTATTCAACAAAGTAACTGCCAGCTAGCGTGAACAACTACTGCCTAAATTCACATTTAGTCAAGATTGGAAAGTAGATACATTTGGTAGGTTGCGCCCTTTCAAATTGGTAACATAATATCCGGGTACGTAATAGTCTTCGTCTGGCTGAACCTTTGTGGAGCGAGGTGCTTCTAAATAGCTAGCTAATACTAGCTAACGTTAGGTTGCTACCGTAGCTAGCTAAAAGGATTCAAAATAAAAACTGGTAGCTAGCCGGCTAGCCAGAAAGCCAGGGGCATCACAGCAGCACCACGGGGAGCCGAGGCCCGAAAGGGAGCCTTCCAGGACCGCGGCTTGATGTACCCTGCCTGCCTCGCCCCAGCATCCCACAATGGGGGAGACCAAAGTCATATATCACCTCGACGACCAGGAAACACCTTACCTGGTCAAATTGGCAGTGCCCGCGGACAGGGTCACACTTGCAGACTTCAAAAATGTTCTGAAGAAACCTAACTACAAGTTCTTCTTCAAATCTATGGATGACGATTTTGGGTGAGCATTATTAGCATCTAAACAGTCTGCTACGGGAACGTTAGCTATTCTTTCACAATGAAATTATAATTTGTCAAAACGGGTTGGCTAACGTTAGCTAATCAACGTTTTCATGTTAATCATGGCATGAGTGTTATTCCTTTGTTTAACGTTATTCGTCGCTTTTTTATATTACACAGTTAACGTTAGTTTGCTAGCTATTGTAACAGTTATATATTTTAGCTAACTAACGTTCAAATGATATACGAAACTAGGCAACATTGTCAATTTTCCTATTGCACAAGATTCAAGTATGGATAATTGAGATAGGTGGGCTATCTAGTTACCTATCGGTTGTATAATAGCCAGTGAAGTGGCTTACATCAGGGAGAAGGCCAACAGACCAGACCAGGATAATGGTCTCTTCTCTTCTCCTGCTGTTGTTGTCAAAAAAAGGGATGCAGTAGACTGGTTGGTTGGACATAAACCGTCGGTCACTTACTCTGGAATGCGCTGTTGTTCACTGGCATGTTTACAAGCCAGCCCTTTGCGTGTGAAATGGTAAAGGAAATGATTCCATGTCCCATTAATCACTGAAAATGGCCTTAAACTTAACAGTAAGGTGATTTGGGATAGATCTTGTGTTCCTTCAGAGCGTTTGGGTGTTTCAAAATACAGTGCATGTCATAAATGGGTAACATCAGTGTTGAATATTTCGTTGAGTAAAATGTAAAAAAGTGAAACCTCAATGGCCTGTTTATAGAGAATGGCTAAGGCCTAACTGTCTATCCGGACGGTGGGGAACTCCCAAAGGGCTTTGCCAGATTGAGCTCCTGGTAGAAGTCCAACTCCTCAGATTGAGGGTCAGGACAGGTTATGTATTTGATCTCAAACCGGTCTGCAATGGGACTGAATGCACCACTGAGATGCAGTGCATTGGGAAAGTATTCAGACCCCTTCACCTTTTCCACATTTTGTTACACTACAGCCTTATTCTAAAAAATGTCCTCATCAATCTACACACAATACCCCATAATGACAAATCCAAAACAGGTTTTTAGACATGTTTGCCAAACAATTAAAATGATATAAACATAAATACCTTATTTACATAAGTATTCATACCCTTTGCTACAAGACTTGAAATTGAGCTCAGCTGCATCCTGTTTCTATTGATCATCCTTGAGATGTTTCTACAACTTGATTGGAGTCCACCTGTGGTAAATTCAATTGATTGGACATGATTTGGAAAGGCACACACCTGTCGATATAAGGTCCCACAGTTGACAGTGCATGTCAGAGCAGAAACCAAGCCATGAGGTCAAAGGAATTGTCCATAGAGCCCCAAGACAGGATTGTGTCAGTGCACAGATATGCGGAAGGGTACCAAAACATTTCTGAAGTGTTGAAGGATCCCAATGGTCACTCTTACAGAGTTCCAGAGTTCCTCTGTGGAGATGGGAGAGTCTTCCAGAAGGACAACCATCTTTGAAGCACTCCACCAATCTGGCCTCAATAGTAGAGTGGCCAGACGGAAGCCACTCCTCAGTAGAATGCACATGACAGCCCGCTTGGAGTTTGCCAAAAAGCACCTAAAGGACTCTCAGACCATGATAAACAAGATTTTCTGGTCTGATGAAACCAATATTGAACTCTTTGGCCTGAATGCCAAGCACCTCATCACCTGGCCAATACCATCCCTACTGTGAAGCATGCTGTGGGGTTGTTTTTCAGTGGCACGAAATGGGAGACCGGGTCAAGGGAAAGATCAACGGAGCAAAGTACATAGAGATCCTTGATGAAATCCTGCTCCACTCACGACCTCAGACTGGGGTAAAGGTTCACCTTCCAACAGGACAATGACCCTAAGCACACAGCCAAGCGAAAGCAGGAGTGGCTTCAGTACAAGTCTCTGAATGTCCTTGAGTGGCCCAGCCAGAGCCTGGACTTGAACCCGATCGAACATCTCTGGAGAGACCTGAAAATGGCTGTGCAGCGATGCTCCCCATCTAACCTGACAGAGCTTGAGAGGATCTGCAGAGAAGAATGGGAGAAACTCCCCAAATACAGGTGTGCCAAGCTTGTAGTGTCATACCAAAGAAGACTCGAGGCTGCTAAAGGTGCTTCAACAAAGTACTGAGTAGAGGTCGACTGATTAATCGGAATGGCCGATTAATTAGGGCGATTTC
This sequence comes from Salvelinus alpinus, assembly GCF_045679555.1. Lineage (NCBI taxonomy): Eukaryota > Metazoa > Chordata > Actinopteri > Salmoniformes > Salmonidae > Salvelinus > Salvelinus alpinus. Next base: position 16,595,968 of record NC_092115.1, read on the forward strand.
AAGTTTTCATAACAATCGGAAATCAGTATTTTTGGACACATTTTTTTTTTTTACACCTTTATTTAACTGGGCAAGTCAGTTAAGAACACATTCTTATTTTCAATGACGGCCTAGGAACGGTGGGTTAACTTTCTTGTTCATGGGCAGAACGACAGATTTTTACCTTGTCAGCTCGGGGATTCGTTTTTGCAACCTTGCGGTTACTAGTCCAACGCTCTAACCACCTGCCTTACATTGCACTCCACGAGGAGCCTGCGTGGCAGGCTGACTACCTGTTACGCGAGGGCAGCAAGAAGCCAAGGTAAGTTGCTAGCTAGCATTAAATTTATCTTATAAAAAACAATCAGTCTTAACATAATCACTAGTTAACTACACATGGTTGATGATATTACTAGTTTATCTAGCGTGTGCTGCGTTGCATATAATCGATGCGGTGCCTGTTAATTTCTCATTGAATCACAGCCTACTTCGCCAAACGGGTGATGATTTAGCACTGTCGTTGCACCAAACCTAACCAGAAACATCAATGCCTTTCTTTAAAATCAATACACAAGTATATATTTTTAAACCTGCATATTTAGTTAATATTGCTTGCTAACATGAATTTCTTATAATTAGGGAAATTGTGTCACTTCTCTTGCGTTCCGTGCAAGCAGTCAGTGTATATGCAGCAGTTTTGGCCGCCTGGCTCGTTGCAAACTTTGTGAAGTCCATTTTTTGCTAACAAAGACCGTAATTAATTTGCCAGAAATGTACATAATTATGACATAACATTGAAGGTTGTACAATGTAACAGCAATATTTAGACTTAGGGATGCCACCCGTTAGATAAAATACGGAACGGTTCCGTAGTTCCGTATTTCACTGAAAGAATAAAAGTTTTGATTTCGAAATGATAGTTTCCGGATTCGACCATATCAATGACCAGAGGCTCGTATTTCTGTGTGTTATAATTAAGTCTATGATTTGATATTTGATAGAGCAATCTGACTGAGCGATGGTAGGCAGCAGCAGGCTCGTAAGCATTCATTCAAACAGCACTTTCGTGCATTTGACTGCAGCTCTTCGCTGTGCTTCAAGCATTGAGCTGTTTATGACTTCAAGCCTATCAACTCCCGAGATTAGGCTGGTGTAACCGATGTGAAATGGCTCGCTAGTTAGCGGGGTGCGCGTTAATAGTGTTTCAATCGGTGACGTCACTTGCTCTGAGATTTGGAGTAGTTGTTCCCCTTGCTCTGCAAGGGCCGCGGCTTTTGTGGAGCGATGGGTAGCGACGCTTCGAGGGTGGCTGTTGTCGATGTGTTCCTGGTTCGAGCCCAGGGAGGGGCGAGGATTTGGACGGAAGCTTTACTGTAACACTGGCAATACTAAAGTGCCTATAAGAACATCCAATAGTCAAAGGTATATGATATACAAATGGTATAATAGAGAGAAATAGTCCTATAATTCCTATAATAACTACAACCTAAAACTTCTTACCTGGGAATATTGAAGACTCATGTTAAAAGGAACCACCAGCTTTCATATGTTCTCATGTTCTGAGCAAGGAACTTAAACGTTAGCTTTCTTACATGGCACATATTGCACTTTCTTCTCCAACACTTTGTTTTTGCATTATTTAAACCAAATTGAACGTGTTTCATTATTTATTTGATGCTAAATTGATTTTATTGATGTATTATATTAAGGTAAAAGAAAAGTGTTCATTCAGTATTGTTGTAATTGTCATTATTACAAATATATATTAAAATGTTTTATTTGGTCCTCCAATAATCGGTATCGGCGTTGAAAAATCATTATCGGTCGACCTCTAGTACTGAGTAAAGGGTCTGAATACTTATGTAAATGTAATATTAGTTTATTTTTTATAAATGTCTAACAGTTTTTGTTTTGTCATTATGAGGTATTGTGTTTGTGTAGATTTAGGAGATGTTTATTTTTTTAAATCCATTTTAGAATATTGCTGTAACGTAACAAAATGTCAAGGGGTCTGAATACTTTCCAAATGCACTGTGTGTGTATGTATGTATGTTCGGCCTGCTAAATAACGTGCTCTATTGACACCAGGCTAAATTGAAATTTGGCACTGCAGGTTTGTTTCGCACACGACACACACGTTGTAGAAAATCAAAGCTTAGTAATTGAACTAGCTAGCGCAGTTATTTAACAAAATTGAGACTTAGATCTTGGCCCATATGTTTCTACCATGAGGTGAATTATTAGAATGTCTTTTGTCTTTATGGGTTTGGCCTAAAGCAGCGAATTATAAAAAAATTAATACAATTTTTAATTTTTTTAGACTGTTGGTTTCCCTATTGTTGGGACTGGGAGTGTTTCACCCTAGTGTCAGTGCATTCTTTACCAGCATTTGTGTACACATGTTGAGTAAATGTTGTTCTCTCTTTTCCTCGCAGGGTGGTGAAAGAAGAGATATCTGATGATAATGCCAAACTCCCTTGTTTTAATGGTCGTGTGGTATCTTGGGTAAGCACACACACACCACCTTTGTCTTAAGTGTTTGTCAATGAAACCCATCTGTTGTGGCTGCTATTGACTCCGAACATCACTCTGTCTCTGGGGAGGAGCCTCACTCATTTGTTTGATAATATCATTATTACTAGGGCCGGGATGATACCAGTATTGCGATACTCGTAAGTATTGTGGCAAGGAAACAACACAAAGCATAATTAACTTAAGAAAACAGCCCTAATGTTGGAAACAAACAACATTATGTTGTCCTCCAGGGTCATATCTATTTATTTTCCTAGTTATAGCACACAATATTATATACTGAACAAAAATAGAAACTCAACTTGTAAAGTGTTGGTTTCATGAGCTGAAATAAAAGATCCCAGAAATGTCCAATACGCACAAGAAGCTTATTTCTGTCAAATTTTGTTCGCAAATTTGTATACATCCCTTTTAGTGAGCATTTCTCCTTTGCCAAGATAATCCACGAACCTGACAGGTATGGCATATCAAGAAGCTGATTAAACAACAGTATAATTTCACAGGTGCACCTTATGCTGGGGACAATGACAACACAATGTCTCAATTTTGATTGAGCGTGCAATGGGCATGCTGACTGCAGGAATGTCCACCACAGCTGTTGCCAGAGAATTGAATGTTCATTTCTCTACCATAAGCCGCCTCCAACATTCCTTTAGAGAATCTGTCAGTATGTCCAATTGGCCTCGCAACCGTAGCACACGTGTAACCACGCCAACTCAGGATCTTCACACCAGGCTTCTTAAAAATAAACTTTTTTATTATATTTTATTAAAACATGCAATCTACTTGCAGTGAAGACACTCAACATTTACACCTGGCTTTTTCACCTACCGGATATTCTGAGACCAGCCACTCGTACAGCTGATGAAACTGAGGAAACTCGTTCTAATTGTTTGGGCCTGGCTCTCCAGTGTGTGTTCCTGGCTCCCAAATGGTTGGACCTATGCCTGCCCAGTCATGTAAATTCCATAGATTAGGGCTTGAAATGTATATTTAAATTGACTGATTTTCGTATGAGCTGTAACTCGGTAAAATTGTTGAAATTGTTAAATGTTGCGTTTTTAGATTTTTGTTAAGTATACATAGAGCAGGGGGTTTAAAAGACCAAAGAGTTTAATCTGCTTCGTGTTTTCATTTTTGCCATTGAAAAAAATATCGCAATACTGGTATCGTCCCGGCCCTAATTACACACACACGCGCTGTTTCTCATTCTCTTTATTTCTCGTCAATCTTTTTAGCTGTCTTCCAAATACACTTGTTGTTTGTTTCCAACTCATACGTTCTCAGTACACACAGACCAGTGTGTGTCTTCGTGACTGAGATGTGTTTTTCTGCACCTCCTTGCTTGTCCTCTTTCTCAATTGAGTTCTCATTAAGACAAACTGAAATCACAGGATCATAGACATCACTCTGAAATAAAGAACTTCACTGCACCTAATGAGAAGATTGAATCACAGAGAGTGGCAAAAGAAAGTGAGGAGTGAAAGGGTGGTTTGTTTAAGAAGGAAATGGTGTATGTACTCTGAGATTCATTTTGGAGACATTAACAACTAGTGCAGGGTTCCCCAACTGACACCCCCGGGTGGTTTAATTTGGCCCCCCAACTTTTCTGACCCCCCCCCCCCCCCCCCCCAAAAAGAACACTTGGATTTTTTCCTCTTGTTGGACATAAGACTGTACAAACACCAGGAAATCAGCTCCAAGTGATTTTAATTTATGAAATCTGTTCTCAAGTATTCCCACGTGATTTTATACAAATGTAAGCAAGGTTTGAAATGATTGTTTTAGTCAAACATATCTGTTTGGGCTTCTTGCAGTCAATTTTCAGTCTACAAATTATTCGTAATTATTTTCCGGACCCCCCCCAACCATCCGCTCAATAAAAAATTGTCCCGTGGCTGAATCTAGTTGATGATCCTTGAACTAGTATGTATTTGTAAGATTGACAAGGAGAGGGACTGTGTGTGGAGGGAGAGGGTGTAGGCCTACCTTCTTACTATAACTAGGAATATCTCTGGGCCCTAGGTTATTGGCTTTCTTCCATACAGTACATGGTCAGGAAAGTATGATCATCATCTCTGGTTGTGTCTATGTATATTTATCTGTCTGTATGTGTCAATTGGCTTTGTCTGTCTCGGTCTCTGTCTGATCAGGCTAAAATTAAGTTCTAGTGAAATGTGTTTAGTATCGTTGTAAAACGCATTTGTAAAAATAGCTGTATAGTGCATGCAAATACAATTTGAGGGTGCATGATTGTTGGAGTCTCAACGTTGGTTTCTGTGTCCTCAGCTGGTGTCAGGGGACGGTGCTCACTCAGACGGGGGCTCGGTGGTTGAGAGTTTGTTGGAGCTGCCGCCACCCCCCCTGGAGAGGACTGGGGGCATCGGGGACTCCAGACCACCATCCTACCAGTTAGTTGTGTGTGTGTGCCTGTTCAGCTGTGTGCGCAATGTACTGTTGTGACTTTACTTTCATTAATCTGATGACTGTTATTTATGTAATCAACTATGTTTATTTGTTACCCGATTTTCAATTAATCATGTAACAATTAACTCATTAGGAATTGGGGCACCACGAAAGTTACCATCTCCCGAATTAAACTCTAAAGGTCTTTAGCTATCACCGCCATAAACAGTCAACGGATTAATCATAACCTCGTATCATATCATCATTCTGAACAGTCGTAACCTCCTGTATCTGCAAAAAACCCAGCCTGATGATTCTGTACTACACAAATTAGTTTAATTATTTATTTACTAGCTAACTAAATGGTAAGACAGGATAAACATACACACTTAATACATTAGAAACAGGTCCCTAGTGGACTGACTCAATATGGCGGCTTGTTACAAAGGAGATGGAGAAAGATAGGCTAGCCAGCCGTGTCGATGGTTCCCATTGGTGATGAGAGTAGTAGAATACGGTGATTTGAGAAGAGTAGCTCCCACTTAAGTTCACTTTTCTAGATGCTTAGCATAGCTAATCAGCCGTACCAGTGATTGTCCGGGAGGTGACTACCTTGTTGAGATTTCAGAGTTCCAACCACTTTGGACGTGTGCTGCAGCTCAACGCCTCTCTGGTCTCATATGTTAATTCTTAACCCACCTTTTTTAGACGGTTCATCCTAAAGGGGTGGTTCGTGAGGCTGACACGATCTCTGACCTCACTCAAGGGGGCGGTGACTACTCACTTGTACAAAGTTATAGAAATAATTCCCTCTTATAGTTTCTAAGATCACATACCTCTCTTAACAAAAATTTTGCGTTTGTCCTATTTCATACACAACGTAGAGGATGGACACTTTGTACATGTAGTATGTATACTTTCTAAGTTACAGTATTTCCTTTATAACAATATTTAATGATGTCACAATTACATTATTATTCTTTAGATGGCCTCTGACCATCCCCCACGTTCTATGTTAGAGATATTGTTCCAGTATTTGCTATAGGATGTTTTAGAGTTTTGTCGGGAAAACCTCTGTGAAACAAAGGCACACTCCTGTGTGAATTTGGAGAAGGAGACAGCTGAAAGTTCTAATCCTTGGTTTACAGCAGGGTATGAGCTGTCGACCCCCCCCCCCCCTACCAGTTCCCTCCTCCACTCTCTGTGGGTGAGAGAGGGTCTGGTTGAAGTCATCCAATGCAAAGCTGATCCGACCCATCTGGAACATCACAGTACAAGAGAAGTTGTATGTGTGCTTGTGAATGAGTGTGTTTCTGTCTGTCTCCAAGACTCTGTATATGTCTTAGGGTGTGTTTGTAAAATCACCCTAAAGTGTCAGAGTGCACTCTGGGCCCATTCATAAATTGGCAGAGTTTCGTTCTTGGTGCGGTCAGAGTGCACACTGGATGCCCTGACCGAGGTGGACACTGAGGTTTAGAACACTCGAGGTGGACACTGAGGTTTAGAACACTCGAGGTGGACACTGAGGTTTAGAACACTCGAGGTGGACACTGAGGTTTAGAACACTCGAGGTGGACACTGTGAGGTTTAGAACACTCGAGGTGGACACTGAGGTTTAGAACACTCGAGGTGGACACTGTGAGGTTTAGAACACTCGAGGTGGACACTGTGGTTTAGAACACTCGAGGTGGACACTGAGGTTTAGAACACTCGAGGTGGACACTGAGGTTTAGAACACTCGAGGTGGACACTGAGGTTTAGAACACTCGAGGTGGACACTGTGAGGTTTAGAACACTCGAGGTGGACACTGTGAGGTTTAGAACACTCGAGGTGGACACTGTGAGGTTTAGAACACTCGAGGTGGACACTGTGAGGTTTAGAACACTCGAGGTGGACACTGAGGTTTAGAACACTCGAGGTGGACACTGAGGTTTAGAACACTCGAGGTGGACACTGTGAGGTTTAGAACACTCGAGGTGGACACTGAGGTTTAGAACACTCGAGGTGGACACTGTGAGGTTTAGAACACTCGGAACAACGGAGGTCAAACGCCCAAGCTAACTGGCTAAAGGTGGCAATTAAAAAAATATGATTATTTAACAGTTAAGAACAAATTCTTATTTACAATGACGGCCTACCAGGGAACAGTGGGTTAACTGCCTTGTTCAGGGGCAGAACGACTGATTTGTACCTTGTCAGCTCGGGGATTCGATCCAGCAACCTTTTGGTACTGGCCCAAAAATAACCGCAAAAGCTACTAGCTTCCAGACACAATGAAAGAACACCATATAATCGCTTGACTCCTAAGTTTACTTTGATGGGTATTCTATCAATATTTGTGCATAAAGGCGTTTCCACCGCCATTTCTCTCATAATTAATTTTACAGACACAAAAAGACCCCACCATGTCGAACGAACAAATTACCTGATGGCATGTACAATTTTTACCAGAACTTCCTGTTTCTATCACAGCTATTGTGATTTTTCTTTAAAATACGGTATGACTTTACTCACAAACTGTGGATGGAAACGTGCTTACTGGCCACAAATATATTTTTTGCCAGTGTTTTCTTAAACCTGCCATAACAACCAAGTTTATGGCGTTTGTAATTTCCCTAAATTATTCTGTGCTTTATCAAACCAGCTCTTAAGTCGGTGTAGATTGACAGGGTGAATTTACAAATAATGTATCCTTTGTGCTTCTAACATCTGCCTAATAACCATGACAACCGTGAGCACAACTACTTGCTCAATGGAATAATTATTACTTTTGTGACACGCCACTCTTTTCTCTCTCCCCCTCTGACCCACTCTCAATTTCTCTCCCCTCCCTCATCCCTTTCTCCATCCGTTTCTCCATGTCGCACTGCAGTGGGAAGGCCACAGGTGGACGAGACTCGTTGGACAACGAGACTGAGACGGGCTCGATGGTGTCCCAGAGGAGAGAGAGGGAGCGCCCGCGCCGGAAACCCACTCACCAGCCTGGTCTGAGAGCAGTCTGTCCACTCCTCTCTTTAGTCACTCACTCAGCATCTCTCTTTCACTCCTCTCTTTAGTCACTCACTCAGCATCTCTCTTTCACTCCTCTCTTTAGTCACTCACTCAGCATCTCTCTTTCACTCCTCTCTTTAGTCACTCACTCAGCATCTCTCTTTCACTCCTCTCTTTAGTCACTCACTCAGCATCTCTCTTTCACTCCTCTCTTTAGTCACTCACTCAGCATCTCTCTTTCACTCCTCTCTTTAGTCACTCACTCAGCATCTCTCTTTCACTCCTCTCTTTAGTCACTCACTCAGCATCTCTCTTTCACTCCTTTCTTTAGTCACTCACTCAGCATCTCTCTTTCACTCCTCTCTTTAGTCACTCACTCAGCATCTCTCTTTCACTCCTCTCTTTAGTCACTCACTCAGCATCTCTCTTTCACTCCTCTCTTTAGTCACTCACTCAGCATCTCTCTTTCACTCCTCTTTGACATACTCTCTTAACTCTACCATCCACTTCCTAGTGGAAGATGTGACAAATGAACATTTTTGGATAGGCTTGGTGGAATATGCACCTATCAAGGGGCAGTGGGAAGCTATTACCACCATTTGAAACTATCCAGCTTTATAGTTATCCAAACTACATGACGTTTCTAGGGCCTGGGCCTATAGCGTGAGGCCTTTCGCTCAGTGCCGTGTCGCCCCCTGCAGGTGGGAAGAACGGTTACTCACGAGTGGGCCGAGGGGCTGAGCTGAGCCAATACGACAGCTGCTCGTCCTTCATGAGCAGTGAGCTGGAGTCCACCAGCTGCTTCGACTCTGAGGACGACGACGCCACCAGCCGGTGAGGCCCTCCACCTAACCGTCACGCAACGTTTGTCTAACCTCCACTTTCTTGCCTCCTTCCAGTGGGAACCTTTGCCTTATGTCTACTGTGACCCTTTTGGGCTTTCTCCTCCCAGCTTCAGCAGTTCCACAGAGCAGAGCTCCTCTCGCCTGATGAGGCGACACCGCCGGCGCCGGCGGAAACCCAAAACGTCCAACATGGAAAGGGTGAGATGGGCGGACACACACACAGTATTTTGATATGTAAATTACCTTATGTCTCTCGTCATGCTTCTTTGTCTCCCGCTCTTTTTTTATAGTCTTCATCCTTCAGCAGCGTCACAGACTCCACCATGTCTCTGAACATCATCACTGTCACACTGAACATGGGTAAGTATTTCTGTTGCTGTATTTCTCACTTTTCCTGATAAATTGTAATAAAACTTTGGATAGTCCTCTCTGTTCATAGTTCTCAAAGTGTTTTTTGACAAACTGGAATATGAACTAATTAACTACAAATATGAAGTAGAAATCCTACACTGTCTCAATGTGCCTCCTCTCTCTCTATCTTTCTAACTTGTAGAGAAGTATAACTTCCTGGGCATCAGCATCGTGGGGCAAAGCAATGAGAGGGGAGACGGCGGCATCTACATCGGCTCCATCATGAAAGGAGGGGCTGTGGCCGCAGACGGACGCATTGAGCCCGGAGACATGCTGCTGCAGGTGTGTCTGTGACTCAACATTGGAGCAGGGTGATCAAGCAGTTGAATTCAGGGTTGAGTTCATGATGCATTAAATGGACTGAAACAGGGTGGAACTACCTGAATATGTCCAATAAGAAAGTGCTTGTTTTGCTACAATTTGCTCTGGTGAAACCTAATAGGTACGAACCAGATCAGAGATTGTCTCCTCACTTCTAACAGGTGAACGACATCAACTTTGAGAATATGAACAACGACGATGCGGTTCGAGTGCTGAGGGACATCGTACACAAGCCAGGGTGATTCTCTCTCACATACACACCTGTGTTCTTTCACAAGCACATTTACAAACACACACAAGTTGCAACCACAGTCTTAGGACAGAGAAAGAATGTTGTATTTTATACTTTCACTTTCTTTGGTATTGTATTCTGTCTGTAAAAAGACAGGTGTAGGTTTAGCAGCTTTACCTTATAAATGTGTGTTGTGTGCATAGCCAGCTCTGTGTTAAGTGTGTGTGTGTGTAAACTCTGTTTACAGTCCCATCACTCTGACTGTGGCTAAGTGCTGGGACCCCAACCCCCGGAGCTGCTTTGCTCTGCCTAGAAGTGAGTATTCTCCTGCTGTGTCTTCCTCACGCAACACACCACTCAAAATATGTTAATGTTTGTGAATATTTGTGGTGGTTTTGTGATATCTGTGTACTATGTCCCTCTAACCCCCTTTTCTCCCACCAGGTGAGCCGATCCGGCCCATTGACCCTGCTGCGTGGGTGTCCCACACTGCAGCGATGACGGGGGTGTACCCTGCCTATGGCATGAGCCCCTCGATGACCACGGTCACCTCCACCAGCTCCTCCATCAGCAGCTCCATCCCTGAGACTGAACGTGAGTCACACCTACACCTGGGTCCCATCAAAACTCATGGAAACACTCTATAATACCTCTTGTTTTATTGCGTCATGAAGCAATCGACAGTCTAGTATGTGAACGAGATCCTAATGTGATACCTTTTAATAAGTTCCACTAATCTTTGAAAGGAACCCACAACTGTCATACTGGGGAAAACCTGCGTCCTAACTAAAGAGTCCCACTGTCCCATTCTAAACCTGTAAGCCATGGTTGCTACCCTGGCTAAACCCAGTAACCCACACCTCCCGTTTGCTCCTCACAGGCTTCGACGATTTCCACTTGTCCATCCACAGCGACATGGCAACCGTTGCCAAGGCCATGGCTTCCCCGGAGTCGGGCCTGGAGGTGCGAGACAGGATGTGGCTAAAGATCACCATCGCAAATGCTTTTATAGGTATGCTCACTCTCTTTTCCTCTTTCTCTCTCTGTCTCTCTGTCTACCTCTCTCTCTCTGTCTGTCTACCTCTCTCTCGATCTCTCTCTCTACCCCTCTCTCTACCTCTCTCTCTCTCTTTGTCTGTCTATCTTTCTCTCTACCCCTCTCTCTCTGTCTACCCCTCTCTCTCTCTCTCTGTCTACCCCTCTCTCTCTCTACCCCCCCTCTCTCTATCTACCCCCCTCTCTACCCATCTGTCTGTCTTCCTGTCCTCCAGTTTTTCACTTTCTCATTTTGTCTAGATGTCTTTCTAAATTCCTCCTGTTCTAGGCCTTACTTTGTCTCTTTTGCAGGTTAATTGCCATTGAATGTGTATGTTTGTGTCTAGACTCATTGTGTGCGTGTGTGTGTCTTCCCAGGCTCAGACGTGGTGGACTGGCTCTTCCATCACGTGGAGGGCTTCTCGGACCGAAGGGAAGCCAGGAAGTACGCCAGTAACCTGCTCAAGGCCGGCTACATCCGCCACACCGTCAACAAGATCACCTTCTCCGAGCAGTGTTACTACATCTTCGGAGACCTCTGTGGCAGTGAGTGTTTTCAGTAGATCCTCATATTTCCTAGTTTGAAAACAGTCCCTAGTCCGAAACTACAACATTTATGTTCTTGACCTCTCTCTGTCTCTCTCTCAGACATGACCCACCTGTCTCTGCAAGACCACGACGGCTCCAGCGGAGGGGCGTCGGACCAGGACACCCTGCCCCCTCTGCCCCACCCTGGGGCGGCCCCCTGGCCCATGGCCCTACCCTACCAGTTCCCCATCGCCCACCCCTACAACCCCCAGCCCCAACACGACCTGCCCCAGGGCTTCCCGGGAGTAGGGGCGGGCAGCGCTGGCAGCCAACACAGCGACGGTGAGGAGAGCTGGGACTCACCAGCAGAATTCAGTCAAACCCAGACAGAGAGAGGGGGAACTAGTTTCAGTTAACCAACACTACAGCCTAGGACAATGCAACACTTTGAGTTAACACACATTGTAAAAGATAATCATAATACAATCGTAACAATATTTCCTGTTGATTTAAAAGCTATTGAGCTATTTATCTGCCGCATTTGAACTTATTGGCCAGTCAATATCAGTCATTATGTGTTGGCCAGTCAATATCAGTCATTATGTGTTGGCCCCGGCATGAATCAGCACTACCATGCCTGACTTGAGTCACAGCGTAAATAAATGATATAGAAAAACTTCAGAAGGAGATTTTAAGATTATACAGGAGTGTTGCTCTAATAGATAAATGTATTTGAATATATCTACAAGTCATGTACGCAGCAAAGCCAGAACGTACACAGTCAATCATATAAAACATTTGCAGTCATGTATGAAGGTCAAATAGTTGGATGTTAACACACTTTGTTTGTTTTCCTCCCCTGACTCCAGGCAGCAGCGGCTCCAACTGCAGTAAGACCGAGGGCAGAGGCGGTGCCGGGGGCTCCAACAAGTCGGGTGGTAGTGGCAGCGAGTCAGAGATCAGGAGCCATCGTGCCCCCAGTGAGCGCTCTGTGGCCCCTAGCGAGCGCAGCACCCGCAGTTCCTACAGCCATCGAAGCGCCCACTCACTGTCCTACGGCCCCGGCTTGGTCTATGCCCCCCCAGGCCTGCCCCCTCAGCCCCTCCACCTGGCCACAGCTGCCCCCGGAGCACCCCCAGGCCGAGAGCTGGCCAACGCTCCCCCAGAGCTCACCGGCTCCCGCCAGTCCCTGCGCATAGCTGTGGGCAACCCTGGCGAGTTCTTTGTCGATGTCATGTGACGCAGGTCATGTCATAGGCACACCACAAAATGGTGGATAAGAATTGTTTTGTTTAGTGCTGAGAGGGACAGACAGGAGGAGGAGATCTCTAGAAAATCATTGTTGGGGTCAATTCCATTTCCTTTTTGAATTGGCAGAATTATAATGTAATTGAGCCCAACCCTGCTGGAAATGTCCTCTCTTGCTCTTCTGCTCTACTTTCTTCAGTGAAGAAACCCCCGTCAGTTTCCTCCCTGTGAGGAGAGTTGTGTTTGGGTCGTGACCGGGAGGGAGGCCGGGGAAACAGCTGAGGATGACTCCGCGCTTTTCTACTTGGATGTTTTTAATTTGTTATTTTCTGTCTTTCCTCTCCTTATCTGCACGTCCTCTGTCCTCCCCAACCCCAGTCCATCAGAGACAAAGGTTAAAAAAGCTTCCTCCCTCCCTCCATACTTTCTTTCACCTAAAATGGTCCCTTAACAACAGATTTATGTTTGCAAAGTGAAAGAAATAGAAAATTAACACTAATCTTAAATTGACTTGTTTGTATGACTTTGTTTGACTATGAAAATGTAGTGCAAGAGACCTGATGCCCTTTCTGTTCTCTTGTGTTTATCATAGCTGGTTGCAGATACATGTAGTTTATTTTTCAACACTTAACATGAGCTTCCAGCTTAGACTCATTGTTAAAGTATATTTGTCTGTTAACCAGAGGTATATTTGTGTCTCTGTCTTGCGATAATGTACAGTGGAGAGAAAAAAGGTTTTCTTACCAACTCTCACTACTCTTTTATTAAGAAATGTGTTTTTATTTATAAATAGTTTTATGACTTTAATGTGTTGTTTTGTGTGTGTGTGTGTGTCCGCAAGAAACCTGGGGAAGGACATTATTTGCACTTTAAAGCAAGCAAGGAATTGTGAGTGTGTGTAGCTTCCTTTTAACTGGTTGATCCACTGCATCAAAAAGCTTCCAAATGTAAAGGTCTGGATATGACACTTTATGAAGGGAAAATGCTAAGGGAGCATGACTTGATCATGCAGTTCCAGGATACATATTTTGAGATGAAGTTGGTAGGACTGCTGTAACATCAAATTCTATTAGTCATGTGTCGAATACAACCTTACAGTGAAATGCTTACTTACGAGCCCCAAACCAACAATGCAGTAAAAAAAAAAAAAAAAAGTTAAGAATAATAGATAAAAGTAACAAGTAATTAAAGAGCAGCAGTAAAATAACAATAGCGAGACTATATACAGGGGGTACTGATATAGAGTCAATGTGCTGGGGCACCGGTTAGTTGAGGTAATATGTACATGTAGATAGTGTTATTAAAATGACTATGTGTAGATGACAACAAAGAGAAGCAGTGGGTTAAAGAGGGGGTGAGGGGGGGCACTGCAAGTAATCTGGGTAGCCATTTGCCTAGATGTTCAGGAGTCTTAGGGCTTGGGGTAGAAGCTGTTTAGAAGCCTCTTGGACCTAGACTTGGCGCTCCGGTACCGCTTGCCGTGCGGTAGCAGAGAGAACTGGCTGGAGTCTTTGACAATTCTTAGGGCCTTCCTCTGACACCGCCTGGTATAGAGGTCCTGGATGGCAGGAAGCTTGGCCCCAGTGATGTACTGGGCCGTTCGCACTACCCTCTGTAGTGCCTTGCGGTCAGAGGTTGAGCAGTTGCATTACCAAGCAGTGATGCAACCAGTCAGGATGCTCTCGATGGTGCAGCTGTAGAACCTTTTGAGGATCTCAGGACCCATGCCAAATCATTTGTCTCCTGAGGGGGAATAGGTTTTGTCGCGCCCTCTTCACGACTGTTTTAGTGTGTTTGGACCATGGTAGTTTGTTGGTGATGTGAACACCAAGGAACTTGAAGCTCTCAACCTGCTCCACTGCAGCCCCGTAGATGAGAATGGGAGCGTGCTCGGTCCTCCTTTTCTTGTAGTCCACAATCATCTCCTTTTGTCTTGATCACATTGAGAGAGAGAGGTTGTTGTCCTGGCACCACACGGCCAGGTCTCTGACCACCTTCCTATAAGCTTTCTTGTCGTTGTCGGTGGTCAGGCCTACCACTGTTGTGTCATCGGCAAACTTAATGATGGTGTTGGATTCGTGCCTGGCCGTGCAGTCATGAGTGAACAGGGAGTACAGGAGGGGACTGAGCACGCACCCCTGAGGGACCCCTGTGTTAAAGATCAGCGTGGCAGATGTGTTGTTACCTACTCTTACCACCTGGGGGCGGCCAGTCAGGAAGTCCAGGATCCAGTTGCAGAGGGAGGTGTTTAGTCCCAGGGTCCTTAGCTTATTGATGCGCTTTGAGGGCACTATGGTGTTGAACGCTGAGCTGTAGTCAATGAATAGCATTCTCACATAGGTGTTCCTTTTGTCCAGGTGGGAAAGGGCAGTGTGGAGTGCAATAGAGACTGCATAAGTTACAAACAAAGCAAATAAACAAACAAAACACTCGGCTGCCTCCTTCTCCGGTGCCATCTTACACATTCATATATGGAACTGATGTGGAATCCTTACATTATGTAGGGATACAATTGAATGTTCTGGAAACAATATTGATTTTGCTCTCCTTTTCCAGTAGACAGAATAAATGACCAATGTGCTTATCTTCAGGGTGCGGTTTGACTGTTCCCAGTTCAGTTCAACCGTGCCTTTTCCCAATGGTATCCAGCTGCAACACCGGCGTAGCTGTGACTAAAACCAATACTAACTCAATCTACTGGCCGTGGTTAATCCCTACCACATTTATTTGTATTTTATTTAACTAGGCAAGTCAAGAACAAATTCTTATTTACTGGCAAAAGGCCTTCTGCGGGGACAGGGGCTGGGATTAAAATGAAAATATAGGACAAAACACATCACAACAAGAGCGACCGCACTACGTAAAGAGAGACCTAAGATGACAACAGCATGGCAGCAACACATGACAACACAGCATGGTAGCAGCATAAAACATGGTACAAACATTATTGGGCACAGACAACAGCACAAAGGACAAGAAGATAGAGACAAGAATGCATCACACAAAGCAGCCACAACTGTCAGTAAGAGTGTCCATGATTGAGTGTTTGAATGAAGAGATTGAGATAAAACTGTCCAGTTTGAGTGTTTGTTGCAGCTCGTTCCAGTCGCTAGCTGCAGCGAACTGAAAAGACGAGCGACCCAGGGATGCGTGTGCTCTGGGGACCTTTAACAGAATGTGACTGGCAGAATGGGTGGAGGATGAGGGCTGCAGTAAATATCTCAGATAGGGGGGATTGATGCCTAAAATACATGTGTACTCATTTTCTTTCCTAGATTGTTTTCCTCTCTTTCCGTTCCTAGCTTCCTCGGCTTAGCTTTTTTATGGTTATTTTTGCATGAATTCTTACTTTGCTTGCTCATGTTCGTGCAATAATTTTCTATGACCGACAAACCTTTCTAGATGATGAATTGGAAGCTACACACTTCTCTCTCAGCCTCCCAGATCAGGAATACTACATTTGCACCTTTGTTCCCCGCACAGCGTGTTTACCTGTTGCTGCTGACCAAGATGACCGGTGAAGAGGAATGAAAGGGAGACTCCAAGTTAGGCTGAAAAGATGGGATACACGACCTCTTCCTAGTATCCTGATGGTTAATGTCCAGTTGCTGGAAAATAAACTTTGAACTCAGAGCAAGGCTTCAATCGCGGAGGGACATCAGGAAGTGCTGTGTGTGTTTTTACAGAGACATGGCTTATGGATGATACAGTCTACTCAGCTATTCAACCAGACGGCTATCCCATTTTCCAAATGGATCGAATGGCGGCTTCTGGTAACAGTAAGCAGGGAGGGTTATGTTTCCTCATTAACAATTCCTGGTGTACCGAAGTTGAAAACATCTCGAGTTCCTGTTCACCCGACCTGGAGTGTCTGATGCTAAACGCCGACCCCACTATATACCGAGGGAATTTACGTGTGTTATCACAGCTGTGTATATACTGCCACAAGCAAACACCAAGGTAGCACTCAGCGAACTGAACAAGATCATCCTGTTCTGGATGACTGTGTGATAACGCTCTCGGTAGCCGATGTGAACAAAACCTTGAAACAGGTCAACATTCACAAAGCCTCTGGGCCAGACGGATTACCAGGACGTGTACTCAAAGCATGCGTGGACCAACTGGGAAGTGTCTTCACTGACATTATCAACCTCTCCCTGAACGAGTATGAAATACCTATATGTTTCAAGCAGACCCCCATAGTCCCTGTGACCAAGGAAGCAAAGGTAACCTGCCTAAATGATTATCGCCCCGTGGCACTCACGTCGGTAGCCATGAAGTGCTTTGAAAGGCTGGTCATGGCTCACAGCAACAGCATCCTCCCGAACACCCTAGACCCACTCCAATTCGCATACCGCACCAACAGATCCACAGATGACGCAATCTCAATCACACTCCACACTGCCCTCTCTCACCTGGACAAAAAGAACACCTATGTGAGAATGCTATTCATTGACTACAGCTCAGCGTTCAACACCATAGTGCCCACGAAGCTCATCACTAAGCTAAGGACTCTGGGACTAAACACCTCCCTCTGCAACTGAATCCTGGACTTCCTGACGGACTGCCCCCAGGTGGTAAGAGTAGGCAACAACATGTCTGCCACGCTAATCCTTAACACTGGGGTCCTTCAGGGGTGTGTACTACGTCCCCTCCTGCATTCCCTGATCACCCACGACTGCGTGGCCAAACATGACTCTAACACCATCATTAAGTTTGCCGATGACACAACAGTGGTAGGCCTGATCACCGATAACGATGAGATGACCTATGGGGAGGAGGTCAGAGAACTGGCAGTGTGGTGCCAGGACAACAACCTCTCCCTCAATGTGAACAAGACTAAGGAGCGGATCGTGGACTACAGGAAAAGGCGGGGCGAACAGGCCCCATTAACATCGACGGGGCTGTAGTGGAACGGGTCGAGAGTTTCAAGTTCCTTGGTGTCCACATAACCAACAAACTATCATGGTCCAAACATACCAAGACAGTCGTGAAGAGGGCACGACAAAACCTTTTCCCCCTCAGGAGACTGAAAAGATTTGGCATGGGTCCCCAGATCCTCAAAAGGTTCTACAGCTGCACCATCGAGAGCATCCTGACCGGTTGCATCACCCCCTGGTATGGCAACTGCTCGGCATCTGACCGTAAGGCGCTACAGAGGGTAGTGCGAACGGCCCAGTACATCACTGGGGCCAAGCTTCCTGCCATCCAGGACCCATATAATAGGTGGTGTCAGAGGAAAGCCCGAATAATTGTCAGAGACTCCAGTCACCCAAGTTACAGACTGTTTTCTCTGCTACCGCACGGCAAGTGGTACCGGAGCGCCAAGTCTAGAACCAAAAGGCTCCTCAACAGCTTATACCCCCAAGCCATAAGACTGCTGAACAATTCATAAAATCGCCACCGAACAATTTACATTGAACCCCCCCTTTTGTACACTGCTGTTACTCGCTGTTTGTTTGTTACCTATGAATAGTCACTTCACCCCCACCTACATGTACAGATTACCTTAACTAGCCTGTACCCCAGCACACTGACTCGGTACGGTGCCCCCTATATATAGCCTCGTTATTGTTATTCTTATTGTTACTTTTTATTATTACTTTTTATTTTAGTCTTGTTGGTAAATATTTTCTTCTTCTTGAACTGCACCGTTGGTTAAGGGCTTGTTGTATTTTGTTGTATTCGGCGCATGTGACAAATAAAGTTTGATTTTATTTGAAAATCATTAACCAGTAAGAATCTTCTCACCCGGAAGCAGTCTTTTATTGTAGCGTGTGATTTAAACCAAGAACGTTTCAAACACATTTTTCCAAAATATCACCAACATGTATCCTGACCCACAATAGTGCTGACCATCTACAGTATATTTTTTATCTATCTAACTAGACAAGTCAGTTAAGAACAAATTCTTATTTTACAATGACGGCCTACCCCGGCCAAACCCTACCCTGGCCAAACCCGGATGATGCTGGGCCAATTGTGCGCCGCCCTATGGGACTCACGATCATGGCCGGTTGTGATACAGCCTGGGATCAAACTAGGGTCTGTAGTGATGCCTCTATCACTGAGATACAGTGCCTTAGACCGCTGCGCCACTCGGGAGCCAGTGTATAGCTAACAACGTCACAAAGACGATGCACATGGTTCAATGGTGCAGAAGTCTGTGTTGTTCATTCTGGATGGCCAGACAGCTAGCAACATGACAAGAAGTTGCCGTGTGGGGAATCAGGTGGCTCGTTTCAGCTAGTTTTAACTTGTTCTTCATACCATGTCTTGTTTTGACTGATGTCATGTATACTGAACAAAAATATAAATGCAACATAAAACAATTTCAACGATTTTACTGAATTACAGTTCAGATAAGGAAATCAGTCAGTTGAATTAAATTCATTAGGCCCTAATCTATGGATTTCACGTGACTGGGCAAGGGCACAGCCATGGGCAGGCCTGGGAGGGCATATGCCCACCCACTTGGGAGCCAGGCCCACCCACTGGAGAGACAGACTCAGGCAATCAGAATTCGTTTTTCCCCACAAAAGGGGCTTTATTACAGACAGAAATACTCCTCAGTTTCATCAGCTGTCCAGGTGGCTGGTCTCAGACGATTATGCAGGTGATGAAGCCAGATGTGGAGGTCCTGAGCTGGCGTGGTTACACGTGGTCTGTGGTTGTGAGGCTGGTTGGACGTACTGCCAAATCCTATAAAACGACGTTGGAGGTGGCTTTTGGTAGAGAAATTAACGTTCATATCTCTGGCAACAGCTCTGTTGAATATTCCTGCAGTCAGCATGCCAATTGCACACTCCCTCAACATTTGAGGCACCTGTGGCATTGTGTTGTGTGACGACAACTGCACATTTTAGAGTGGCCTTTTATTGTCCCCAGCACAAGGTGCCCCTGTGTGATGATCATGCTGTTTATTCCGCTTCTTGATATACCACACCTGTGAGGTGGATGGATTATCTTGGCAAAGGAGAAATGCTCACTAACAGGGAAGTAAGCAAATGTGTGGCAAACATATTTGAGAAATAATATTTTTATGCAAATGGACCATTTCTGAGATTTTTTGTCCACCTCATAAAACATGGGACCAACACTTTACATGTTGCGTTTATATTTTTGTTCATTATAATATGGAAAAAATGTGCTAGCTAGCTAACCAACAACTGTAACTATGTATGTGAGAGACAGGAGCTCATTGTCCAAATGTATTTATGGTTTCAATAAACATTGGAGACGAAATATACACTACATGACTTGCTCGTTGAACATCTCATTCCAAAATCATGGGATTAATATGGAGTTGGTCCCCCCTTTGCTGCTATAACAGCCTCCACTCTTCTGGGAAGCCTTTCCACTAGAACATTGTTGTGGGGAACATTGTTGTGGCGACTTGCTTCCATTCAGCCACAAGAGCATTAGTGAGGTCGGGCACTGATGTTGGTCGATTAGGCCTGGCTCGTAGTGGGCGTTCCAATTCATCCCAAAGGTGTTCGATGGGGGTGAGGTCAGGGCTCTGCATGCCAGTCAAGTTCTTCCACATCGATCTCGACAAACCATTTCTGTATGGACCTCGCTTTGTGCATGGGGGCATTGTCATGCTGAAACAGGAAAGGGCCTTCCCAATAACTGTTGGCAAAAAGTTGGAAGCACAGAATCATCATTGCATGCTGGAGCATTAAGATTTCCCTTTACTGGAACTAAGGAGCCTGAAACATGAAGAACAGTTCCAGACCATTATTCCTCTTCCACCAAACTTTACAGTTGGCACTATGTGGTCGGGCAGGTAGAGTTCTCCTGGCATCCGCCAAACCCAGATTCGTTCGTCGGACTGCCAGCTGGTGAAGCGTGATTCATCACTCCAGAGAATGCGTTTCCACTGCTCCAGAGTCCAATGACGGCGAGCTTTACACCACAATGCCAAGCCAGCGCATGGTGATCTTAGGCTTGTGTTCGGCTGCTTGGCCATGGAAACCCATTTCATGAAGCTCCCGACAAACAGTTATTGTGCAGACGTTGCTTCCAGAGGCAGTTTGGAACTCAGTAGTGAGTGTTGCAACTGAGGACAGATTACTTTTACCCGCTTCAGCAGTCGGCGGTCCTGTTCTGTGAGCTTGTGTGACCTACCACTTCGCGGCTGAGCCGTAGTTGCTCCTTGAACTTTCCACTTCACAATAACAGCACTTACAGTTGACTGGGGCAGCTCTAGCAGAGCAGAAATTGGACGAACTGATTTGTAGGAAAGGTGGCATCCTATGACGGTGCCATGTTAAAAGTCACTGAGCTTTTCAGTAAGGCCATTCTACTGCCAATGTGTGTCTATGGATATTGCATGGCTGTGTGCTTGATTTTATACACCTGTCAGCAACGGATGTGGCTGAAATAGTCGAATCCACTGATTTGAACGGGTGTCCACATACTTTTGTATATATAGTGTACACTGAGTATACCAAACATTAGGAACACCTTCTTAATATTGAGTTTCCCCTCCCCCTTTTACCGTCAGAACAGCCTCAGTTCGTCTGGGCATGGATTCTACGAGGTGTTGAAAGCGTTCCACGGGGATGGTGGCCCATGTTTACTCCAATGCTTCCCACAGTTGTGTCAAGTTGGCTGGATGTCCTTTGGGTGTTGGACCATTCTTGATACACATGGGAAACTGTTGAGCATGAAAAACCCAGCAGCGTTGCAGTTTTTGACACAAACTGGTGCACCTGGCACCTACCCTGTTCAAAGGAACTTAACTATTTTGTCTTGCCCATTCACCCTCTGAATGGCACACACACAATCCAAGTCTCAATTGTCTCAAGGTTTAAAAATCCTTCTTTAACCTGTCTCCTCCCCTTCATCTACACTGATTGAAGTGGATCAATAAAGGCTCATAGCTTTCACCTGGATTCAGCTGGTCAGTCCATGTCATAGAAAGAGCAGGCGTTCTTAATGTTTTGTATACTCTGTATAGTTTACATGTCAACAATCTAAGCAAACCCTGTCTGTTTTGCCCCATAGTTGCGCACATTTGTTTTTGTTGCTAAACAACCAACCAGTGTGTACAAACTTACAAAGTCATACCCTGCCCCCACTTCGGCCAATCAGATCACGTCTCTCTGTTCCTACTCCCCGCCTACAAGCAGCAACCCAAGAGGGAGGGTAAAAAATAGTGAAGGGCTGGACAGAGGAGGCAGACTCAATGCTACAGGATTGTTTTGAGAATACTAATTGGAATATGTTCAAAGATTTACAATGACATA
Source organism: Salvelinus alpinus (assembly GCF_045679555.1). Taxonomy (NCBI): domain Eukaryota; kingdom Metazoa; phylum Chordata; class Actinopteri; order Salmoniformes; family Salmonidae; genus Salvelinus; species Salvelinus alpinus. The sequence goes on from NC_092115.1 coordinate 16,617,751, forward strand.
ATCCACTGATGTTTGGTACATTAGGGGAGGAGTGTATTTGCATATATTATGGATCCCCATTTGCTGCTGCCAAGGCAAAAGCTACTCTTCCTGAGGTCCAGCCAAATTAAGGCAGTTATACACAATTTTAAAAACATTACAATAGATTTCACAACACATTAAGTATGTGCCCTCAGGCCACTACTCTACTACCACATATCTACAACACAAAATCCAAGTGTACGTGTGTGTATAGTGTGTATGTTATCGTGTGTGTGTGTCTCTTCACAGTCCCTGCTGTTCCATAAGGTGTTTTTTAATCTGTTTTTTTAAATCAGATTTTACTGCTTGCATGAGTTACTTGATGTGGAATAGAGTTCCATGTAGTCATGGCTCTATTTACATTTACATTTAAGTCATTTAGCAGACGCTCTTATCCAGAGCGACTTACAAATTGGTGCATTCACCTTATGATATCCAGTGGAACAACCACTTTACAATAGTGCATCTAACTCTTTTAAGGGGGGGGGGTTAGAAGGATTACTTTATCCTATCCTAGGTATTCCTTAAAGAGGTGGGGTTTCAGGTGTCTCCGGAAGGTGGTGATTGACTCCGCTGACCTGGCGTCGTGAGGGAGTTTGTTCCACCATTGGGGTGCCAGAGCAGCGAACAGTTTTGACTGGGCTGAGCGGGAACTGTACTTCCTCAGAGGTAGGGAGGCGAGCAGGCCAGAGGTGGATGAACGCAGTGCCCTTGTTTGGGTGTAGGGCCTGATCAGAGCCTGAAGGTACGGAGGTGCCGTTCCCCTCACAGCTCCGTAGGCAAGCACCATGGTCTTGTAGCGGATGCGAGCTTCAACTGGAAGCCAGTGGAGAGAGCGGAGGAGCGGGGTGACGTGAGAGAACTTGGGAAAGTTGAACACCAGACGGGCTGCAGCGTTCTGGATGAGTTGTAGGGGTTTAATGGCACAGGCAGGGAGCCCAGCCAACAGCGAGTTGCAGTAATCCAGACGGGAGATGACAAGTGCCTGGATTATGTATGTATGCTCTATGTAGTACTGTGCGCCTCCCATAGTCTGTTCTGGACTTGGGGACTGTGAAGAGACCTCTGGTGGCATGTCTTGTGGGGTATGCATGGGTGTCTGAGTTGTGTGCCAGTAGTTAAAACAGAAAGCTCGGTGCATTCAACATGTCAATACCTCTCACAAATACAAGTAGTGATGAAGTCAATCTCTCCTCTACTAATGTTAGCTCTCCGTGTACATTTAAGGGCCAGCTGTGCTGCCCTGTTCTGGGCCAATTGTAATTTTCAGTCCTTCTTTGTGGCGCCTGACCATATTACTGGACAGTAGTCCAGGTGCGAAAAAACTAGGGCCTGTAGAACCTGCCTTGTTGATAGTGCTGTTAAGAAGCCAGAGCAGCTCTTTATTATGGACAGACTTCTCTCCATCTTAGCTACTGTTGCAGCAATATGTTTTGACCATAACAGTTTACAATCCAGGGTTACTCCAAGAAATTTAGTCTCCCCAATTTGTTCAATTCCCACATTATTAATGACAAGATTTAGTTGAGGCAGGGTTGCAACATTCACTGGGGACAGGGGGACATGTCCCCCCCACATTCTGAAATTGCATTTTTGTCCCCCCCAATTTTATAATTGGAATGTGATACTTGTGCTTTAGGACCATAGGGATGCCTCCAATCGTTGGGTAGGCTGTTTGGAGTGTTTATCCGACTGGATAAAAATATATATATAATTATAATTGTGTCCTCCCCACTTCTATAACTAAAGTTGCACCCCTGAGTTGAGGTTCAGAGTTCAGTGAATGATTTGTCCCAAATACAATGCTTTGAGTTTTTTTTTTATATTTAGGACTAACTTATTTCTTACCACCCATTCTGAAACAGAACTGCAGCTCTTTGTTATGTGTTGCAGTGATTTTACTTGCTGTGGTAGCTGACATGTATAATGTTGAGTCATCAGCATACATAGACACACAGTCTTTACACAGAGCCAGTGGCAGGTCATTAGTAAAGATTTTTAAAAGTAAGGGGTATAGACAGCTGCCATGCAGAATGCCTGACTCTACCTGGATTATGTTGGAGAGGCTTCCATTAAAGAACACCATCTGTGTTCTGTTAGACAGGTAGCTCTCGATCCACAATATAGCAGGGAATGTAAAGCCATAACACATACCATTCAAAGGTTTGGACACACCTACTCATTCAAGGGTTTTTCTTTATTTTGACTATTTTCTACATTGTAGAATAATAGTGAAGACATCAAAACTATGAAATAACACATATGGAATCAGGTAACCAAAAAAGTGTTAATCAAAATATATTTTATATTTGAGATTCTTCAAAGTAGCCACCCTTTGCCTTGATGACAGCTTTACACATTCTTGGCATTCTCTCAACCAGCTTCATGTGGAATGCTTTTCCAACAGTCTTGAAGGAGTTCCCACATATGCTGAGCACTTGTTGGCGGCTTTTCCTTAATTCTGAGGTCCAACTCATCCCAAACCATCTCAATTGGGTTGAGGTCGGATGATTGTGGAGGCCAGGTCATCTAACAGATGACATTCATATTCTGACTCTCTGAAACTCACTTAGATAATACCTTTGATGATACAGTGGTAGCAATACATGGTTATAACATTACCGAAAAGGCAGAAATGCCAACGGAGGAGGTGTTGCTGTCTATATTCAGAACCACATTCCTGTAAAGCTTAGAGACGATCTAATGTTAAATATTGTTGAAGTAATATGGCTACATGTTCATCTGCCTCACCTAAAGCCCATTCTTGTGGGAAGCTGCTGTAGACCACCAAGTGCTAACAGTCAGTATCTGGATAATATGTGTGAAATGCTTGATAATGTATGTGATATCAACAGAGAAGTATATTTTCTGGGTGAATTAAATATTGACTGGCCATCATCAAGCTGCCCACTCAGGAGAAAACTTCAAACTGTAACAAGTACCTGCAACCTGGATCAGGTTGTCAGTCAACCTACCAGGGTAGTTACAAACAGCACAGGAATTAAATCATCAACATGTATTGATCACATCTTTACTAATGCTGCAGATATTTGCTTTAAAGCAGTATCCAAATCCATAGGATGTAGTGATCACAATATAATAGCTATATCTAGGAAAACCAAAGTTCCAAAGGCTGGGCCTAATATAGTGTATAAGAGGTCATAGAAGAAGTTTTGTAGTGATTCATATGTTGATGATGTAAAGAATATTTGCTGGTCTGTGGTGTGTGATGACGAGCAACCAGACGCTGCACTTGATGCATTTATGAAACTACTTATTCCAGTTACTAATAAGCATGCACCCATTAAGAAAATGACTGTAAAAACAGTTAAATCCCCTTGGATTGATGAGGAATTAAAACATTGTATGGTTGAGAGGGATGAGGCAAAAGGTATGGCAATTAAGTCTGGCAGCCCAATTGATTGGCAAATGTACTGCAAATTAAGAAATAATGTGATGAAACTAAAAAATAAACTGCACTATGAAACAAAGATAAATTATATAAAGAATGATAGTAAAAAGCTTTGAGACATGTTGTGGCATTTTCCTGTATTACCAAATTAGGAGAGTTACAAACTACATACCAGTCAGAGTTATACTTAAACTTCATCTTTAATGAGCTTTAAGCTTTAGCCTTTTGACTCTCAGATCAATTCAGTGTCTATAATGAATTCTGAGAGTGACTACAGAAGAATACAAAGATATTTTATAGCCAAGATACACCCCTCTCAACTTACATGACGAACCACTGATAATAGGAACTGTTCACAAAGAAAGACTTTTACTTGAGAGAGGAGTATCCCATAGCCAGATAGCATTCGCTATAAATTATTGTTCAGTTTGGTCTCTAAGATGAGGTTTTAATCTCGTTCCTGGTACTTCATAGTACAAAACTATTACCTCATCCAATGACATAACTCAATTGTCAACTCTAGATACTCCCATCTCAAGTAAACCCCCTCTTGACCCCACTCCTGGACAAGCTCACTGAGGGGAGTGACTTGCGCACAGACATTGTGGAGACAAGTAATTGGTTCCCCCTTAATCACGCCCTCCCTTCACATGGTTTAACAGACACATTCACATATGAAGACAATGTTCCATCCTGTCCTCTTCCCTTTCTGATATTCTGCATAGCACCAGAGACATGTAAAAGACAAGCCTGACCTCTCCCCTCTCTGGGCCCCAAATGACTGAGCCCCAGCTGAGGGAAGAAATGCAACTGCCAACACTAGAGTCTATTAGAAATACATTCTAATAAAAAGTATATCACATAAGAATATTATGCAGATATGACATCTTAATTACTTATGTTACCCAACTAATTCTGATTCATCCACCACAGGCACCTTAAATGACATTTTTGTAAAAAAGCCAACTTGGCTCCCTCATTCATTGAATCAGATGGCTCATTCATCACAAAGCCCAGTGATATTGCAAACTACTTGAATTACTTTTTCATTGGCAAGAATAGCAAATTTAGGGATGACATACCAGCAACAAACGCTGACACTACACATCCAAGTATATCGGACCAAATTATGAAAGACAAGAATTGTACTTTACAATTCTGTAAAGTCAGTGTGGAAGAGGTGAAAAAATTATTGTTGTCTATCAACAATGACAAGCAACAATGACAGTCTCGATGGAAAATGACTGAGGATAATAGCAGACGATATTTCCACTCCTATTTGCCACATCTTCAATTTAAGCCTACTAGAGAGCGTGTGCCCTCAGCCCTGGAGGGAAGCAAAAGTCATTCCACTACCCAAGAATAGTAAAGCCCCCTTTACTGGCTCATATAGCCGACCAATCAGCCTGTTACCCGAGCCTTAGTAAACTTCTGGGAAAAATTGTGTTTGACCAGATACAATGCTATTTCACAGTAAACAAAGTGACAGCATGCTTATAGGGAAGGACACTCAACAAGCACAGCACTTACAGAAATGACTGATGATTGGCTGAGAGAAATTGATGATAAAATGATTGTGGGGGCTGTCTTGTTAAATCAAATCAAATCAAATCAAATTTTTATTAGTCACATACACATGGTTAGCAGATGTTAATGCGAGTGTAGCGAAATGCTTGTGCTTCTAGTTCCGACAATGCAGTAATAACCAACAGTAATCTAACCTAACAATTCCACACTACTACCTTACACACACACACAAGTGTAAAGGGATAAAGAATATGTACATAAAGATATATGGATGAGTGGTGGTACAGAACGGCATGGCAGATGCAGTAGATGGTATAGAGTACGGTATATACATATGAGATGAGTACTGTAGGGTATGTAAACATAAAGTGGCATAGTTTAAAGTGGCTAGTGGTACATGTATTGCATAAAGATGGCAAGATGCAGTAGATGATATAGAGTACAGTATATATACATATGAGATGGGTAATGTAGGGTATGTAAACATTGTATTAAGTGGCATTGCTTAAAGTGGCTAGTGGTACATTTTTACATAATTTCCATCAATTCCCATTTTTAAAGTGGCTGGAGTTGAGTCAGTGTTAGACTTCAGTGCAAATTTTGACATTATCGATCATAGTCTGCTGCTGGAAAAACTTGTGTTATGGCTTTACACCCCCTGCTATAATGTGGATAAAGAGTTACTTATCTAACAGAACACAGAGGGTGTTCTTTAATGGGAGCCGATCAAATATAATCCAGTTAGAATCAGGAATTCCCCAGGCTAGCTGTTTAGGCCCTTTGCTTTTTAAAATATTTACTAACGACATGCCACTGACTTTGAGTAAAGCCAGAGTGTCTATGTATGCGGATGACTCAACACTATACACGTCAGCTACTACAGCGACTGAAATGACTGCAACACTCAACAAAGAGCTGCAGTTAGTTTCAGAGTGGGTGGCAAGGAATAAGTTAGCCCTAAATATTTCTAAAACTAAAAGCATTGTATTTGGAGCAAAACATTCACTAAACCCTAAACCGCAACTAAATCTTGTAATAAATAATGTGGAAATTGAGCAACTTGAGATGATTAAACTGCTTGGAGTAACCCTAGATTGTAAACTGTCATGGTCAAAACATATTGATGCAGTAGTAGCTAAGATGGGGAGAAGTCTGTCTATAATAAATCGATGCTCTGCCTTCTTAACAACACTATCAGCAAGGCAGGTCCTACAGGCCCTAGTTTTGTCGCACTTTGACTACTGTTCAGTCGTGTGTTCAGGTGCCACAAAAAAGGACTTAGAAAAATTGCAATTGGCTCAGAACATGGCAGCACGGCTGGCCCTTGGATGTACACAGAGAGCTAATATTAATAATATGCATGTCAATCTCTCCTGGCTGAAAGTGGAGGAGAGATTAACTTCATCACTATTTTTATTTTTGAGAGGTATTGACATGTTGAATGCACCGAGCTGTCTGTCTAAACTACTGGTACACAGCTCGGACACAATTTATACCCCACAAGACATGCCACAAGAGGTCTCTCCACAGTCCCCAAGTCCAGAACAGACTATGGGAGGCACACGGTACTACATATAGCCATGACTACATGGAACTCTATTCCACATCAAGTAACTGACTTAAGCAGTAAAATTTGATTTAAAAAACAGATAAAAAAAAAAAACTAATGGAACAGCGGGGACTGTGAAGCAACACAAACATTGGCACAGACACACACACAATAACATACGCACCATACATACACATGGATTTAGTACTGTAGATATGTGGTAGTGGTGGAGTAGGGGCCTGAGGGCACACAGTGTGTTGTGAAATCTGTGAATGTATTGTAATGTTTTTAAAATGGTATAAACTGCCTTAATTTTGCTGGACTGCAGGAAGAGTAGCTGCTGCTTCGGCATGGAGATGGAGATCCATAATAAATAGAAATAGAAATATAAAATACAAAGCCGCACCATCACTCTCCTTCTTGGTCAAATAGTCCTTACACAGCCTGGAGGTGTGTTTTGGGTCATTGTCCTGTTGAAAAACAAATGATAGTCCCACTAAGCGCAAACCAGATGGGATGGCATATCACTGCAGAATGCTGTGGTAGCAATGCTGGTTAAGTGTGCCTTGAATTCAAAATAAATCAAACAATGTCACCAGCAAAGCACCCCCACACCTCTTCCTCCATGCTTCACTTTGGGAACCATACATGCGGAGATCATCTGTTCACCTACTCTGCGTCTCACAAAGACACGGCGGTTGGAATCTCTCAGCCAATCATCAGTAATTTGTATACTGTAAGTGCTGTATATGTTGAATGCCCTTTCCTATAAGCATGCTGATAATCTGGATCTGAAAAGCCCTCAAAGTACGAAAAAGTGCTTGCTTCATGATTATTATGTGTTTATGTTGGCTTAGCCTACATGTTCACACGTTTTATATATGTAATGTATACAATAACTATGTATTCATACTATGACTCTTCCATATCCATGGGATGTCCACTGCCCTCATATGGCAGGTCTGCTTAAATGTTTTCTGGTTCTTCAATGACAGAAAGAACAGACAAGGTTAACTTTGATTCTATACAAGTAAAGGCCAACAAAATCTACTTTATTACATGCAATGTTCACAGGCTTCATGATGGCAAAAATAAGCATAATGTTCTTGAACATTTGAAGAGATTGTCAGCGAATGTGGTTTCCCTGCAAGATCTTCACTTCAAAAAAGGAGAAATTAAGCCTCCCGGGTGGCGCAGTGGTCTAAGGCACTGCACCGCATAATGATTATGGATCATTCTCATGTATCATCTTGCTTAAATACACCAACAGAAAATACACTTAGGGACAAAATATGGAGAATGAACAGAGCGCATCTTCAAGAACCGAAATGTATTAAAAATGTAAAAATAAAGAGACTCTGGGTTCGAGCCCAGGCTCTGTCGCAGCTGGCCGCGACCGGGAGGCCCATGGGGCGACGCACATTTGGCCTAGCGTCGTCCAGGTTAGGGACGGTTTGGTCGGGAGGGATATCCTTGACTCATCGCGCACTAGCGACTCCTGTGGCGGGCTGGGCACAGTGCGCGCTGACCAGGTCGCTAGGTGTACAGTGTTTCCTCCGACACATTGGTGCGGCTGGCTTCCGGGTTGGATGCGCGCTGTGTTAAGAAGCAGTGCGGCTTGGTTGGGTTGTGTTTTGGAGGACGCATGGCTCTCGACCTTCGTCTCTCCCAAGCCCGTACGGGAGTTGTAGCGATGAGACAAGACAGTAACTACTGACAATTGGATACCACGAAATTGGGGAGAAAAAGGGGAGAAAAAAAATAAAGGAGAAATTGAATATTTAAAGAGGAGCTGGGTTGGTGAGGCCTATCCTGCCACCTACTGTAGTACCAGCAGAGGTGTAGGCATCCTGATAAATAAGAATGCACACTTTTCCCTTATATCCCAGCAAACAGACCAAGAAGGACATTTTAAAATGTTTCATTGTACACGTTGATTTCATTGTATATCCCTCCTCGGCTAACAGATAGAATTCAAGTTATATTAGATCAAACCCAGAAAATAGCTATTATTTTAGCAGGTGACCTAAATCAAGCATTCAGCAAGTTAGACAGACAGCAATAAAAAAAGGCCAATTCATGGAGCCTCTAATCAGGCTTAAAATGGTCATCTCTACAAATATTTTACAGGACACCTGGAGATTATTCTTCCCAACTACAAAAGAAAAGACTACTCCTTTTTTTCTCAAAGTAAGAAGCTATTCAAGAATTGACAACATTTTTATTTCCATAAATACACTCAACAATATACTGGGTTAAAAAAATCCATGATATAATGATTATGGATCATTCTCATGTATCATCTTGCTTAAATACACCAACAGAAAATACACTTAGGGACAAAATATGGAGAATGAACAGAGCACATCTTCAAGAACCGAAATGTATTAAAAATGTAAAAATAAAGACCTTTACCATTACAAATGTAGACACAGAGGACAGAGAAAAGCCGACCCCTGACATAATTTTGCGTGCTTTTAAGGCGTACATTAGGGGAATGGTAATCTCATACTCGGCAAAAGTTAAATCTGAGTTTGTGATTTTGTTAATTTAAATGTATATCTTAGAAAAAGACCATAAAAAATATTTTCAAGGTAAAGAAGAAAATACAATTTCTGAACCTAAGACAGAATATAATCTTTTACTTTTGAAGAGAGCCAACAACCACAGGTTAAACTAAAATAAATCATACTATTTAATGCCAAATAAACCTGGTAAACACCATGCAGCCCTCACAAAATGAATACATGCCAAACCAGTTATCATTTTAAAAGATAAGGATACAAATGCTTTAACTAGAAACAGCAATGCTATTAATAACAATTTTAAAAGATCATATGAAAGAATGAAATAACAGTTTGACTGATCCTACTGTCACGCCTGCTCCCTCTCCCGCTCCCTGGCACTCGAAGGCGCCAGGCTCCCTAGCATTACGCACTCCTGCCACCATCATTACGCTCACCTGCCTTCCCCCATCACGTGCATCAGCAATTATTGGACTCACCTGGACTCAATCACCTGTGTCATTACCTCCCCTATATCTGTTCCCCTATATCTGTTCCCCAAGCTCTGTTCCCTGCTTCAGGATTCATATTTGTTTGTCTTTGTATACTTTTCATAAAAATATTATAGAAATATCCTAAAGAAAAAATACACACAAATAATAGATTATCTGATGAAATTGCTTTTGAAAGGGGCACAAGACAGGAATGTCTTCTCTCCCCCATGCAGTTTACAAAGGCAGAAAGAATTAGACAGGACCTAAACATAAGGTATCAGTATTGGTAAACATGAATATAAACTAAACTTATTTGCCAACAATCTCCTGATATACAGCTGACGTCAAAAGTTTACATACACTTAGGTTGGAGTCATTAAAACTCGTTTTTCAACCACTCCACACATTTCTTGTTAACAAACTACAGTTTTGGCAAGTCGTTTAGGACATCTACTTTGTGCATGACACAAGTAATTTTTCCAACAATTGTTTACAAATTATTTCACTTACAATTCACTGTATCACAATTCCAGTGGGTCAGAAGTTTACATACACTAAGTTGATTGTGCCTTTAAACAGCTTGGAAAATTCTAGAAAATGATGTCATGGCTTTATAAGCTTCTGATAGGCTAATAGACATAATTTGAGTCAATTAGGTGTGTCTGTGGATGTATTCCAAGGTCTACCTTCAAACTCAGTGCCTCTTTGCTTGACATCATGGGGAAATCAAAAGGAATCAGCCAAAACCTCAGAAAAAAATTGCTCCTTGGGAGCAATTTCCAAACGCCTGAAGGTACCACATTCATCTGTACAAACAATAGTACGAAAGTGTAAACACCATGGGACCACGCAGCCGCCATACCGCTCAGGAAGGAGACGCGTTCTGTCTCATAGAGATGAACGTACTTTGGTGCGAAAAGTGCGAATCAATCCCAGAACAACAGCAAAGGACCTTGTGAAGATGCTGGAGGAAACAAGTACAAAAGTATCTATATCCACAGTAAAACGAGTCCTATATCGATATAACCTGAAAGGCCGCTCAGCAAGGAAGAAGCCACTGCTCCAAAACCGGCATAAAAAAGCCAGACTACGGTTTGCAACTGCACATGGGGACAAAGATCGTACTTTTTGGAGAAATGTCCTCTGGTCTGATGGAACAAAAATAGAACTGTTTGCCCATAATGACCATCGTTATGTTTGGAGGAAGGGGGATGCTTGCAAGCCGAAGAACACCATCCCAACCGTGAAGCATGGCAGTGGCAGCATCATGTTGTGGGGGTGCTTTGCTGCAGGAGGGACTGGTGCACTTCACAAAATAGATGGCAAGGAAAATTATGTGGATATATTGAAGCAACATGTCAAGACATCAGTCAGGAAGTTAAAGTTAAAGCTTGGTCGCAAATGGGTCTTCCAAATGGACAATGACCCCAAGCATACTTCCAAAGTTGTGGCAAAATGGCTTAAGGACAACAAAGTTAAGGTATTGGAGTGGCCATCACAAAGCCCTGACCTCAATTCTATAGAAAATGTGTGGGCAGAACTGAAAAAGCGTGTGTGAGCAAGGAGGCCAACAAACTTGACTCAGTTACACCAGCTCTGTCAGGAGGAATGGACCAAAATTCACCCAACTTATTGTGGGAAGCTTGTGGAAGGCTACCCGAAATGTTTGACCCAAGTTAAACAATTTAAAGGCAATGCTACCAAATACTAATTGAGTGTATGTAAACTTATGTGTATGTAAACTGAGTTTAAATGTATTTGGCTAAGGTGTATGTAAACTTCCGACTTCAACTGTACCTGACTAATATTGAAAACTCAATGTCCCCCTTGTTAAAAATATTTTCGGAATACTCTAAAATCTCAGGATATAAAATTGACTTGGGAAAAATGAAATAATGGCAATAGGAAAAATAAAAAATAATAACTCAGGATCTACAGCAATCCTTTAAGTGTGTCACGTCTGCTCCCGCTCTTCCCTCCCCCTGGCGCTTGAGGGTGCCAGGTTGCCCTGCATCACGCACTCCTGCCATCCATCACGCACACCTGCCTTCCCTCGTCACGCGCATCAGCGTTATTGGACTCACCTGGACTCACTTATCACCTGTTAATTTCCTCCCTCAGTTCCCCATGCTCTGTTCCCCGCTGCTGCATTGATTGTTTTTTGTCTTTGTTTTCTGTTTGCTGACGCTGTTCCTGTCTCATTCCATGTCCGTTATTTATTAAATGTTTGACTCCCCATACCTGCTTCGTCTCTCCAGCATCAACTCATGTGACAAAGTGGACCACAAAAAATATGAATTACTTAGGATGTTTAGTAAGTGACAACAAATAAACTCAGCAAAAAAAGAAACATCCCTTTTTCAGGACCCTGTCTTTCAAAGATAATTCGTAAAAATCCAAATAACTTCACAGATCTTCATTGTAAAGGGTTTAAACACTGTTTCCCATGCTTGTTCAATGAACCATAAACAATTAATGAACATGCATCTGTGGAACGGTCGTTAAGACACTAACAGTTTACAAACGGTAGACAATTAAGGTCAGTTATGCAAACTTAGGACACTAAAGAGACCTTTCTACTGACTCTGAAAAACACCAAAAGAAAGATGCCCAGGGTCCCTGCTCATCTGCGTGAACATGCCCTAGGCATGCTGCAAGGAGGCATGAGGACTGCAGATGTAGCCAGGGAAATAAATTGCATTGTCCGTACTGTGAGATGCCTAAGACAGCGCTACAGGGAGACAGGATGAACAGCTGATCATCCTCGCAGTGGCAGACCACGTGTAACAACACCTGCACAGGATTGGTACATCCGAACATCACACCTGCGGAACAGGTACAGGATGGCAACAACAACTGCCCGAGTTACACCAGGAACGCACAATCCCTCCATCAGTGCTCAGACTGTCCGCAATAGGCTGAGAGAGGCTGGACTGAGGGCTTGAAGGCCTGTTGTAAGGCAGGTTCTCACTAGACATCACCAGCAACAATGTCGCCTATGGGCACAAACCCACCATCGCTGGACCAGACAGGACTGGCAAAAAGTGCTCTTCAATGACGAGTCACGGTTTTGTCTCACCAGGGGTGATGGCCAGATTCGCGTTTATCGTCGAAGGAATGAGCATTACACCAAGGCCTGTACTATGGAGTGGGATCGATTTGCAGGTGGAAGATCCGTCATGGTCTGGGGCGGTGTGTCACAGCATCATCGGACTGAGCTTGTTGTCATTGCCGGCAATCGAAACGATGTGCGTTACAGGGAAGACATCCTCCTCCCTCATGTGGTATCCTTCCTGCAGGCTCATCCTGACATGACCCTCCAGCATGACAATGCCACCAGCCATACTGCTTGTTCTGTGCGTGATTTCCTGCAAGACAGGAATGTCAGTGATCTGCCATGGCCAGCGAAGAGCCCGGATCTCAATCCCATTGAGCACGTCTGGGACCTGTTGGATCGGAGGGTGAGGGCTAGGGCCATTTCCCCCAGAAATGTCCGGGAACTGGCAGGTGCCTTGGTGGAAGAGTGGGGTAACATCTCACAGCAAGAACTGGCAAATCTGGTGCAGTCCATGAGGAGGAGATTACTGACTATAGAATACTGACTGTTATTTTTGATTTTGATCCCCCCTTTGTTCAGGGCCACATTATTCTATTTCTGTTAGTCACATGTCTGTGGAACTTGTTCAGTTTATGTCTCAGTTGTTGAATCTTGTTATGTTCATACATATATGTACACATGTTAAGTTTGCTGAAAATAAACGCAGTTGACAGTGAGAGGATGTTTCTTTTTTGCTGAGTTTATATATAAAAATATCCCATTACTCAACAACATGAAAGCAGATCTAATGAAATGGAACAATCTCCCCATACATCATATAGGTAGAATAAACCTCTTTAGAATGGCATGGCTCCCAAAGTTTTTATTTATTTTCGGTAACACCAATTACCCCACCTAAGACATTCTTTAAATAAGTATACTCAGCCATTGTCACGCCCTGATCTGTTTCACTTGTCTTTGTGCTTGTCTCCACCCTCCTCCAGGTGTCGCCCATCTTCCCCATTATCCCCTGTGTATTTATACCTGTGTTCTCTGTTTGTCTGTTGCCAGTTCATTTTGTCTGTTTTTCTCCTTGCTCCTGTCTTGTCTTAGTTTCTGTTTTCTATTTTTTTTCTCGGCTTTGACCCTTCTGCCTGTCCTGACCCTGAGCCTGCCTGCCGTTCTGTACCTTTGCCCCACAACTCTGGATTACCGACCTCTGCTTGACCTGACCCTGAGCCTGCCTGCCGTCCTGTACCTTTGCCCCTGTTGTTGTAATAAACATTGTTACTTCGACACAGTCTGCATCTGGGTCTTACCTTGAAAGGTGATAGCCATAACAAACGTCATATGGGCAAATAAAACTCATAGACTAATTAGGAAAGTTTTACATGTACCTAAATCTGAGGGTGGTTTAAACCTTCCAGATATGGAATTGTATCAACTTGCCACCCAAGGCTTTTACTTTTGACATATTGTTAAATGCACTAATGAGGAACAATGGGTACATGTTGAAGATACGCATACTCATCCCTAGAATCTTTTCACGTGTCTGTTTTCTAAGGATGTAGCTAAGAACATTAACAACTTGATAGTTAAGAACACTATAACAACATGGAAGAAAATTAAACGGATTCCAAAATAACCAATATCCCTCCCTAAAAACACATCTCTATGGAACAATCCTTGGATAGTTTTTCAGAATTCACTAATAAATTGGCGCACGCGGAAAACTAAAGGCATAGCAACCGTAAATGAAGTAGCAATAGGAATTATTATATTTTCCATGACAGAATTAAAAATCAATTTTGGATTGACCATTGTAGACATTTTCAAATATATGCAACTTAAAAGTTTTATATCACAACATTTCGACCTGGAAGCTTTAGGACATCAGAACAATGTTGAGGGAATCCTATTTGTGTGAGAAAAAGATACTCATATGACAGGTAAGATATACAAAAGATATACAAATGCTGAACTGTAGTCAATGAACAGCATTCTCAAATAGGTGTCCAGATGTGTCATGAAGTGCTTTGTGAGCCTGGTCATGGCCCACATCAAGGCCAACATGCCAAGCACACTGGACCCACTCCATTTTGCCTACCACTCCAAAAGATCCATGGAAGCTGCCATTTCCATCACTATTCACATGGTCGTAATACATCTGGACAACTGCAGAAGAGTTACAAGGTGTGTTGAACGAAAATATCCCATCCTCCCAGGCCATCAGCTTGGTGTAGGATCAGTTAGGGTCAAAGTAGTGGAATGGGGTAGTGATTGTTATTTTATGAAATAGTGGTATAGGTGTTGGTTAGTTGGTGGTGCAATTTTTTCCTGTTTCCACTTTCTATTTTCATATCACAAAATGTAACGCGATTGACCACACACTACCTGACAGTAGGTGGAGGTCTGCACAAACAAAATGTGCGAACACCATGATACCAACAAAGAAGAAGAAGGAGTAACAATGGTCAGCTAGTGGGATGCTGGTACATGAGCAGAATTGAGCAATCGGAAATCCCTCTCAGTGGTGTGCTGGGGCCTCCACCTCCTTGCCTCCTTGCTCAAAGAAAATAAATGCCTCTCCAAATTCATTCAATTCATAAAAATCACAATTTAATCAACACCCATCTATTTTTGTGACTACCTGGACCTACCATTTGGTTTTAAAGTATTGAAACCAAACCATATGACATGAATGAAAAGTACTTTAATAAACATGAAAAGGTGAATGTAATAAGCGCTCATCATTTCAAATAGGCTACATGTTATATTAAACAACATATAAACAATCCAAATAGGTCAGGAACCAGACAGGGAGCCTAAGAAGGAACGGCAATTAATAATGTAGGCTATGTTATTTCAATTATTTTAAGGCTATAGCCTACAAAAAATACATTGTGAAGCATTTGCGAGTGTGACACAATAGGCTGGTAGGAACAATTTTACCTTGTGCACTGGTCAGTAAAGGAAGAGGTGGGAAGTATGGGATGTAGGAAGTTTTGTGGAGTAGACTATGGGTTGGGCACACAGGGTTGAATGCCACGTTGTGGATGATAGTGCGACATGAAACAGGTCTGTGTGATGAGTGTTAAGTGGAGGAAACGGTGGAGTATGTGTTGATATATTGGGAGCTGTATGATGTAGATAGGGAAAGATTGTGTGAGGGGTTCGAGACGGTGTTGCCAACTCATTTTCAGGGTAAGTTGCTAGTCAGGTTGATTTGTTGCTAAAGGTTGCTAAATGACGTTGTGATGTCATTGCGTGATAACGTAAAACTGCGTCATTACGTAGAATACACAATAACGTTACTCAAATTGTATGGCCATCCCTGCAAAAAAATTTTTTAGGTACAGACTCCCACTCTTTTCTGTACTTCTGGCTGTACATTTTTGATTGAGACATGTTGATTGATGTTGTAAGTTCTGTTCAAGATCAAACATTCGTGACCAACTATATTCATTGGTTTTGGCTCGTCGAACCCGTACTACTGCTGCTGCAGTCAGCCAACAATGACTGGCAATTTGCTGAAATTGCTGCTGCCTGTGCACGAGCTGAGCGCCTGCTGATGACGTCAATCACAATGCATTTTTGCAGCCAGGCACGTGTGTTGTGACTGAGTGTGTGACAGAGAAATCGTTTTTGTGTCATTTAGAAAGAAAATGCGTGTATTTTTGAATTTGAGTCACTTTTCAAAAGTTGCTAAAAGTTCAAAATAAAATGTTTAAAGTAGCTAAATTTGTTGCTAGGTACTGTTTGAAAAAAATGTTGCCAGGGTAGTCTGAAAAGTTGTTAAATCTAGCAACAAAATTGCTAAATTGGCAACACTGGTTCGAGAGGCTTTGACGGGGTTTGAGTGGTGAAGTGGGAGGAAAGGGGGCGTAGCCTTCAGGGCTCTATTTCAATTTCTTAAAAGGACTGGGACTAATGAAGATAGTTTAATAACTGGGTCGTGATTGGCCTCACACTCCAGTACAGTTGGTGGCGGTGTACTCACCAAGAAGAAGAAGACGGTGGTCAGCTGACGTTTAAAGAGGAGGGGAAAGCAATAGGCGCATAATTAGCTAGTGTGTGTTGTAGAACTTTTGCTAACGAACCCTGAAATATATCGGAGAAAAAAGGGACGTGAACTTAGGTGTGTGAGAAGACTGAGGTAAGATTGTAATTATATCGAAGACAAACAAGTCTTAACATATGCAACAGTTAACACAGTCTAGCTAGCTACCGGCGTTTATACCAGAGAGGCGCTAGTTAGCTAACGTTCATTTTAGGCTGGCTGGCAGCTAGCTAACTATAGTATCTGTCTTGCTAACTCTCCATCCTGTTTATCCCAAACCGAAGGTCAACTATCCACTAAAGTTGTAACGTTATGTGTAGCTAGCAAGACATGGTGGAGTATACGTGTTCAGTTGTGCGTTAAAAATTGAAGGGAGAATATAAACAATTTATGAAATTGTCGAGCTATCTTTTCCGGTCAGGCAGACATCTTGGTGGGGCAATAAAACAGCGAGTAAACTGCTTAACGTTAGTGGCTTCATGCCAAGCACACCATGTCCGCTAAGTCAAACATCCTCCTTTCGTGGAAGGGAAATTATCTTGCTAATCCAGCTATATGTGTGTCCAGCTAAGTAAAATCATGTGCTGGCACGGGAAACTGTCTCGCCTTCTGTTACCGTACCTGGTCACAGTTAGAATTCCAGGAATGTCTTTCATTTCATGCATATTATTCGTACGCCTCATTATATTATAAACTACAGAAAATGATTAACGTTAATACGTTATTTGTCCCCCACCGCACTTGGCATAATAAGGAAATTCTTCAATCCAATACCAGCAACCGTCCATATGAACTTGAAACCACTCCCATACTATTCATAGCTAGCTAGCTACTGGGAATTCTGCAAAACATTAAGACTAACTAAAATGGCTCTCATTATCATATCTAAGCTACTACTCATTAATCCTACTTTGGATGCGAGGTGACATGAGTTTCTGTGTGTACACATCACCATTGTGACTGAGTGATCATCACTAAAGTGGGAGTTAATATAGGATTCTCTGCTGGAAACATCCTAGATATTTGGGTCGTTCAGAATCACCATTATTTGCGAAGTACATTTGCATGTAACAGGAATTTGACTTGGTGAGATGTCATATCACCCTTTCGCTCTTCGTTAGGTGGGTGTTGTTTTCACCATGGCCAGTTTGGACTAAGGAGCAGCCACAATGATTGGAGGACTGTTCATCTACAACCACAAAGGGGAGGTCCTTATCTCTCGTGTCTACCGCGATGACATAGGGTAAGTGAGGTGGTAATTGGTTCTGGGGATTATAGAAGTGGGTTCTGTTACAAAGAGGGGAGAAGGAGATAGGAAATGGTGTCCATCTGGTTGGCCTGAGGTAAGTTAGGGAGATGACTAAGATGATCACTTTATTTGTAAATTGTACACAAGGGGGGGGGTAGGTGTCTTGCTCAAGGGCATAACGTCTGGCAATGGAATCTAGGATTTGATAGACCCAACCCTTAGCTTGCCAGCTCACTTCCCGACAGCTCTGCCTTGAAGTGATCCCTGAAGTTCAATGTGAACTGATCAGTGTAAGTAATCACACAGCTTTCACCTGTCAAGCCCTGTCTGATCAGGTTTGCTTCAGGGGAGGGATCGGGGAAGGATGCATTTGTATGAGAGGGAGCTGTCCCTAAAATTTTGGTCGACCAAGAGTTTGTTCTTTCGACCCAACGATTGGTCGAAATTAAAAAGTGTTTTTCAATGTAGACATCCTGTGTTTTAATCAAGTCAAGTACAGTGTATTCAACGTATTCAGACCCCTTCACTTTTTCCTCATTTTGTTACGTTATAGCATTATTCTAGAATTGATTAAATTACTTTTCCACTCAAATCTACACACAATACCCCATAATGACAAAGCAAAAACTGGTTTTTAGATTTTTTTCCCAAATGTATAAAAAAACAAACTGAAATATTCACATAAGTATTCAGACCGTTTCCTATGAGACTCGAAATTGAGCTCAGGTGAATCCTGTTTCCGTTGATCATCCTTCAGATGTTTCTACAACTTGATTGGAGACCACCTGTGGTAAATTCAATTGATTTGACATTATTTGGAAAGGCACACACCTCTCTATATGTTCCCACAGTTGACTGTGCATGTCAGCAAAAACCAAGCCGTGAGGTCGAAGGAATTGTCCGTTGAGCTCCAAGACAGTATTGTGTCGAGGCACAGATCTGGGGAAGGGTACCAAAACATTTCTGCAGCATTGAAGGTCCCCAAGAACACAGTGGTCTTCATCATTCTTAAATGGAAGAAGTTTGGAACCACCAAGACTCCTAGAGCTGGCCGCCTGGCCAAACGGAACAATCGGGGGAGAAGGGCCTTGGTCAGGGAGATGACCAAGAACCCCATGGTCACTTTGACAGAGCTCCAGAGTTCCTCTGTGGAGATGGTGTCCTTCTGGAAGGTTCTGCCATCTCTGCAGCACTTCACCAATCAGGCCTTTATGGTAGAGTGGTCAGACGGAAGCCACTCCTCAGTAAAAGGCACATGACAGTCTGCTTGGAGTTTGCCAAAAGGCATCTAAAGACTCAGACCATGAGAAACAAGATTATCTGGTCTGATGAAACCAAGATTTAACTTTTTGGCCTGAATGCCAAGTGTCATGTTTGGAGGAAACCTGGCACCATCCCTACGGTGAAGCATGGTGGTGGCAGCATCATGCTGTGGGGATGTTTTTCAGCGGGAAGGGACTGGGAGAGTAGTCAAGACCGAGGGAAAGATGAACGGAGCAAAGTACAGAGATCCTTGATGAAAACCTGCTCCAAAGCGCTTAGGTCCTCAGCCTGGGGCGACGGCTTGCCTTCCAACAGGACAACGACCCAAAGTACACAGCCAAGACAACGCAGGAGTGGCTTTGGGACAAGTCGCTGAATGTCCTTGAGCTGCCCAACCAGAGCCCGGACTTGAACCCGATCGAACATCTCTGTAGAGACCTGAAAATAGCTGTGCAGCGACACTCCCCATCCAACCTGACAGGGCTTGAGAGGGTCTGCAGAGAAGAATGGGAGAAACTCCCCAAATACAGGTGTGTCAAGCTTGTAGCGTCATACCCGAGAAGACGAAGCTGTAATCGCTGCCAAAAGTGCTTCAACAAAGTACTGAGTAAAGGGTCAGAATACTTATGTAAATCTGAGATGGATATCCATCTATTTTTTGTTGTGCCGGGCTCAAACTTACTGCGCTGTCTGTGTTGCTTAAGCTCAACATAATTACAGCCATTTCGGATTGAAAAGTTCTGTTAGTGAAATCCCTCATATTTTTGGGAAAAACATTCCCTATTCCATCAACCCTTGCTCTCTACAAAATACATGTATGCATCGTGTGCACATGACCAATAGGGCCTGACCTGTAGCATAGCATAATCATGTCAATAAATAGCTTATAACAAACTATGAATGTTTGAAACAATGTAAACAACACCAAATACATTATAAGTGTACCGGAGTCTATTTTTTTTTATTTATTAAGCCTTTATTACAGCAGCCTAAACAGTCGCAATCATTCGTGAATGCAACTTCCGAAATGGAATGGTTTATTATTGTTTAAGCAAATAAATTTTTTTTTTAACTAAAATGCTTGATTGCATTTCAAATCACGAATGACTCATATGCTGTGTGACGATTTATTGATACAGTAGCCTATAAGTATTGAAATATAGGCTTAAGTTACGGTATTAAGACAAAACAGAATGTACTCTTATGCCTACAGCTTGACCGTGGTAATACAAGACTACTATACTAAGCCTACTAATGATGATTACATTACTTATTATTATAATGATCATAATATTAACAATAAGGAAATCAAGAAAAAGGAGCATTATTATATAGTATTATATAGTTTTTCGGACTATTTGGAACAATGTAAACAACACTAAATATATGATAAATAATACCAGAAGCTGTTCTAATGAAAAAAAGTGTAAAGCCTTTACAGCGAAGATTAAAAACAACTGCATTTGTGTAGTTGTTTACTTGACATGTCGTTGCGTGAGGCTTCGTACTCACGGATTCAGTAGGCTATTAAACACACTCAAACAGGAAACAGAAGCAGGATCTGTACATAATTAAGTTGGGATTTCCTCACTTTTCTTAGTCAATAAGGCAAGGCCTGTTTTTTGATCTCTTCATTCTGCTGCTGCCTCCACTGCATTGTTCTCAACACCAATATACTGGTTAACTTTGCTATTATGCACATAGCAACATGGTCTAGGAAAAGATAACAATTCAACAGCGCATTGATGTGTTTCAGAACCACGGAGAGCAACCAGTATCCAACGCGGGAGAAAGAGCATTTGTTATAAAATATTATTTGTATTATTGTTGCACCATTGTTCTTATGTAATATGACCATATACGATTTCTTTAGACTAATGGACTGTGCCATCCCCACGGCCTCCACAATGGATTAGTCCACTCACAGACACCAATCAGAGAGGTGTATTGTACACCATGATATTTAGCAACAAAAAAAAATTGCTACTGCTCGACTAAAGAAATCTCAGTCGACCAACAGACTTGACCAAACAATCGACCAGTCGACTAAATGGGGTCAGCCTAATAAATAAATAATTGTAATTACTTATGTTAACTTTGATCTTAAAACAAGTGTAATGCCATTTAAGTTATTGGTCTTTTCCTCCAATAGGTGATGGAGTGTATGTGTAACATTTTTACAGGCATCATCACCTCAATGCACTGTGTATCAATCACTCTAATTCTAGCCCCTTGTCGAACCTAACCTCTAATTCGCAAGATCATAGTTATAGTAACTGCTTTCATTAGTCATTCATGTCCTTCCTCTTTATCTAGTGGTTAGGAAAGTGAGGTGGAAGGCAGTTTTTACATGTAGAGGAATTAGTGTAAACCGGTTATTAGAAGTACAGTCGAGCCTTGTAAGGCTTTATTTAACATGGGCTGGTAATTGTCTTTTTTGAAATTGAGAACAATGTTTTTACTACCGAGATATTGGACTAGCATTACAAATATATTGTGAAAGCTATATAAATAACAATGGAACAAGTATTCATAGTTCATATTGCGTCTGAGAAATGTTGGAATGTTTTATCGTAACCTTGGTTGTCAGATGAAAATTTAGAAAAACGTACTCTAAATTGACTCTTTGATAAACAAAACAACTCATCCAACAGGAAGATTTCAACAGATGGGTCCACTGATTTTTGCACCCACCAAAGAAAATAACTGGGCTAATAGCCCGACTATATCATCTTGTGGATAGTCGCTATTGTATCAGGTCTCAGACATGGCAAGCTCTCTGGAGTAGCAAATGCTCAACCAACTATCTAACCACACCACTACAGCTCGGATTGATGCAGAATCAATACATTCAACTGCCAAGATTTTCCAGATGAGACTCGACACATTCAAGCTGCTTAAGATTTTAAGACAAGTCTTAAATTCAACCACATTGGTGGTAAAAGTAATTCATTTGAACACAAACTGCATTTGGTTGCCGACTACAGTGTTCCTCTTCCATGGATGGTATTTCAACACAATGTTACTCGCTCTATGTACATGCACAAAAATGTATTTGTGTGCATTTTGTCTTTCTCTCCTTTACATCATCCCTCTTTATCCGTTTGCCATTTTTCCTCCATATCGCCATCTTTGACACTGTAGGAATAGGTAAGCAATGCACCAGCCTATCGAGCATGTACCCTGACCCATGGTAACCAATTCCTGACTCCCAATGCATGACCTCTGACCTACAGCAACTACCTGATGACCCTTTCAGCATGTCACCTGACATATCAGTGACCGAAGAAAACAAAGTTAATTATTGCAACCAACTAATGCCCCACTGATTTTATACACATTAGCAACAGGTGTGGCTGAAATAGCCAAATACACTAATTTGAAGGGGTGGCCACATACTTTTGTGTATATATAGTGTCTCTTCCCTCCTTAATGGACATTACCTTCTGAAAAAACAGCAGGACAGACTCTGTTAAATGAGCTAGTATGGTACCAGTGCCCCTTCCATCTTTACCTCCATCTGTCTTAACTAGTGCAGTCCTGACTCTGCAGAGTCTGAAATTGGTTCCAGAGATTCATATTTCTGGGAACTATTTCCCTGGATCGGCTCTGGTTCCAAATAAAGGTATGATTAACTACTAACCAGTAGCTTTGTGGTCAATATCATTTTGACTACTGTCAAGCTCACAGAAGTTGTGGACCCGGCACCTAAGGATCTATTCCAGAATATTGCACATCACTGATTGAGAATCGTCAGTCTTGTCTGGACATGCTGCCTCATCTGTAGTAAGAACTGTCGTGATTTATACATCTTGGATGTCAAGTAGGTGGTCTGAAAAGGGAATGTATGGAAGGTAGTGTAGGTGATTAGTGTGTGTGACTATCCCTCTGAAAGCCTAGAGGAGACTGGTAATTTATACACATTACTTTACAGACTACTTATGTATATGTGCGTATTAATCAAGAGCGTGTTATTATGAGTTTGCTTTTGTTGTGATCAACTGCAGATAGGAGGAAGATCCTCTTCCACATTTGCTCCTTACTCCTGACATAAGTCATCCGTATCTTGCTCTCTCTGCCTCCTTTTCTCAGGCGCAACGCGGTGGACGCATTCCGTGTGAATGTGATCCATGCCCGGCAGCAGGTGCGCTCTCCTGTGACCAACATTGCACGTACCAGCTTCTTCCATGTCAAGCGCTCCAACATCTGGCTGGCGGCGGTCACCAAGCAGAATGTCAACGCTGCCATGGTGTTCGAGTTCCTCTACAAGATGTGTGACGTCATGGCCGCCTACTTTGGCAAGGTCAGCGAAGAGAACATCAAGAACAACTTTGTGCTGATCTATGAGCTGCTCGACGGTAACTGTCACTTCGCACAGTCATGCCTTTCGGATCTTCTTTACTCTCTCTTACCCTTCATCATTTATTCATGGTTTGGTTTCTTTGTTTTGTGTGCAGAGATCCTGGACTTCGGGTATCCCCAGAACTCTGAGACCGGAGCACTAAAGACCTTCATCACCCAGCAGGGCATCAAGGGCCAGGTGAGGATGAGAAGTATCTCCTTGTCACTGTTGATGAGCTCTGCAATGGGCTCTGTAGCAGAACTGTGTGCCGTCTGTTTTCCAACTGTTTTCTAAAGGTTTCTCCTATTGTTTCTTCTTTCTCTGGGATTGTGGACACGGCCGGCTGCAGCATCAGGTAATGATGAGCCTCATTTGGTTTGGGCTGTTGATTTCAGTTCTATTTGGGACATTGGGCCTGGTTTTAACCATATGTTGTTTTTTCCACTTCATATCATGTTGATCTGCCTCTTTTTCCAGACAAAGGAAGAGCAGTCTCAGATCACTAGTCAGGTGACTGGGCAGATTGGTTGGCGTCGCGAAGGCATCAAGTATCGGCGCAATGAGCTCTTCTTGGATGTGCTGGAGAGTGTCAACCTGCTTATGTCGCCTCAAGGTGAATGTTGGTCATAAGACTTGAAAGTAAACTGCCTAAACAGGTGTTGAATATGCTAAGAGCAAAAATAACTAGGGGAAGTGTAGGAGTAATGTTTCAATGGGAGAATCACAATGGCATAGTGCTCACGTCCTCTCTCCTCGCCGTCTCAAAACCCATTGAATGAGAAAGCCAGAGGTCCCTCCCCTC
Source organism: Salvelinus alpinus (assembly GCF_045679555.1). Taxonomy (NCBI): domain Eukaryota; kingdom Metazoa; phylum Chordata; class Actinopteri; order Salmoniformes; family Salmonidae; genus Salvelinus; species Salvelinus alpinus. The sequence continues at coordinate 16,642,011 of NC_092115.1, forward strand.
TCAGCTTCTCTTCCAATGGTTTTTGAGGAGAGCGGACACGAGGAGTATGCGATTGAGAAAAGGCCCTACTGATTGAACCTTTCACTTTTATCCCCTCCAGGTCAGGTCCTGAGTGCCCACGTGTCCGGCCGTGTGGTAATGAAGAGCTACCTCAGCGGAATGCCGGAGTGCAAATTTGGCATGAATGACAAAATTGTCATTGATAAGGCGGGTAAAGGCGGTGTCACTGATGAGGTGGGAAAGAGGTGAGTAAGAGGGGCTGTTTTTGGATGGACCCAGGGTTGGTGTTTATTCCTTTTCAATTCAGGAACTAAACTGAAATTCCAATTGCAAATTTCATGAGGAGAATTGGAATTTCAGTTTAGTTCCTGTTCTGAATTGAAAAGCATTTGACCCCAACTCTGGACAGAGCTTGTCATTAAAGGGCTGGAGCGTAATACAAGAGACTTGTGCTGCAGAATCAGATAAAGAATGTATTTCTCAATTGATTTTCAACTTGGACTATTCAGACTGATAGGCAGTGGTGTTGATTCTGACTTAACCTTCTGTGGAAATAGGAATGTGATCTTTATCAGACCAACTGTCAGTCCCTGGACTAAGACTTCTATATAGAGCTTGTGTTGAGACTTACCATTTTTTCCATTCGATACATCTTTCTTTCCCTCTCTCTTGTTCTGTACCTCAGTGATTTGGGGGGAGGAGGAAGGTACTGTATTGATATCTGGCCTTACTCACATACCTCCCTGCTGTCTTGTCTATGGTGTCATTAATGGCGACTGCTTTACTAAGCATTTGAGGAGGCTCCCAACATTTACTGTATTACCCGAATAGTGTGACATTCTCTTCAATTAGCAAACTAGCCTTCTCAAATCTTTAGTGGACTTCCCAATGGTTGTGTATTTCTTAGTCATCAGTGAGAGTCTTTATTACCCACATTCCCACCCGCTTGACCCTTAACCCTGACCCAGTCTTTGACAGGGATAGCATCCACTGGGTTGCTGTGTTGCCATGGTATCCCTTTTTGTGTGTATGTGTTGTGAGTGTGTTTGGGTGGTGGTGACGTGTTAGGAAGTGGGGCATGTAGAGTAGTGCGTTTTTAAATGACTGGTTTGTGTGTTAGTTTTGAATGTCTGTATGAACAGGTGTGTATGGTGCATAGACAGTCAACCCTTCTCCCTCTGCTCCTGTAGTACCAGTGGTAAGCAGTCCATAGCCATCGACGACTGTACATTCAACCAGTGTGTGCGTCTCAGTAAGTTTGACTCGGAGCGCAGCATCAGCTTCATCCCCCCGGATGGAGAGTATGAGCTCATGAGGTAAGTGTCACAGGCTAAACTTCAAACCTATATTACCCTGTGAACGCGCATGTCATTTCGCTTTCTGTGTGCATTTATTCAGATGTGCCCGATGATTTTACCCGGCCTATATCTTTGTACGTCTTTGTACTCTGTTGCCCCCTGCGTGTGTCTGCTTTGACATGAGTTTGGTGTGGTTTTACCAGGTACCGTACCACTAAAGACATCATCCTACCTTTCCGAGTCATTCCGCTGGTCAGGGAGGTGGGCCGCACAAAACTGGAGGTCAAAGTGGTCATCAAGTCCAACTTCAAACCCTCGCTACTGGCCCAGAAAATTGAGGTAGCTATTCAGCCTTTTGTCTTTTTAGATTGTGGTTAGTAACCTTGGGGTAAACCTGTTCCTCTTTTGAAGTTACCTTATGTTTTGTCTCAGACCAAGAAAATACCAGGTTTATGTTAATTTCAACTATTGTTTTAAAAAGTTCAGGTTTAGACTGCTGTATGAGAATTTGTTTATCATGTTATGACATGTTTTCTGTTGCTCCAGGTGCGCATTCCCACGCCGCTCAACACAAGCGGTGTCCAGGTGATCTGCATGAAAGGCAAGGCCAAGTACAAGGCCAGCGAGAACGCCATCGTATGGAAGTTAGTGTTATTTTAACCCTCTACTTCTCCATCACAGTACCAAAGATCACACTCGTTTTGTATCTCCTTCCTTGATTGTGAATGTCTCTTTCTGATGTTGAATGTGTGTGCCCCTGATCTTTTGTTGTATTGGTGTGTGTTTCCTGTATGTAGGATCAAGCGCATGGCTGGGATGAAGGAATCTCAGATCAGTGCTGAAATCGAGCTACTGCCCACCAACGATAAGAAGAAGTGGGCCCGTCCTCCCATCTCCATGAACTTTGAGGTAAGGTTGCAGTCACACACACCCTCTCAGCAGTAATGACAAATTTAGCATACAGTATAAATATGCAGTTGTGTAGAACTTGTAACCTGGATGTCTTTGTCCCTCTCTTCCACTCAGGTTCCATTTGCCCCCTCTGGGCTGAAGGTGCGTTACTTGAAGGTGTTTGAGTCCAAGCTGAACTACAGTGATCATGATGTTGTCAAATGGGTGCGCTACATTGGCCGAAGCGGCATCTACGAGACTCGATGTTAGACCGAGCTGAGGCATACCTAGCATTCTCCCTCCACACTTTACATTTTTTCTTATGTCCATCTCTCTTCCCTTTATTCCTCAATGTTAGGGATGAATTAAAAAAACTGGCATAATGTACAGATACTGTATATGCAAAATGTGAACCATAGTATGGCATCTCTTACTATAGTTAAAGGTAGACTCGGTGATATGATGTAGAAAGTAAACCGCATAGTGGGTCATTTTCTGCAGCAACTAAGAGCGTTGAAGCGCGAGGCTCAACTTCTCTGCTATTTTGGTGCCCTGGCTACCACGCTGTGAACCCCTGCACTGTGTGAGCTAAGTGTTGCATCTTGCTCATTTCAATAGCCAGTGCTGCTCATGGCAACATCATTTCGATGAGTCTACCTTCAACTTGCAAACAAACTGCTCCTGTATAGAAAGAATACAAATAACCTGAAAACTGGCAGGGGTGGTATTGAAGGGTCCATAATGTTGGAGGAAAGTGGGGGTCAGTGTTATTGTCCAGTCTGCAGTTTTTATTATAGGGTCAAGGTCTTTGAAGAGTCCCCTTGTGATCCATCCTTTTTCTAAATGGCCTTTTGAGTCCAACATCCTCTCTTACCTGTGAAATGCATCTAGTGAGCTTATTGATAATTGGCAGTTTGTTTCATTGGGTGGAATACAACCTGAGCACTACAGTGGCTTGGCGCTGACCTGCCTTTTCAGAGCCTGTGATGAGGTCGCCCCCCCCCCCCCCCGGTGGTCACATTGCCTCGTCTGGCTCTCCTTGTTTGTAAAACCTGGTGACTGTCCAGTAAAATCCCATCATGTAACCAGCTCCGCTTGTCATTGTCTTTTTCACGTGTTTTATAAACTGGGTGGTTCACGTCCTGATTGTCTGACAGCATACCACAGATGTTACAACTTTTTACTGCTCTAATTACATTGGTAAACAGTTTATAATAGCAATAAGGCACCTCGGTGGGGGTTGTGGTATATGGCCAATATACCACAAACCCTTGTTTGTGGTATATGATTGAACAAATTTCTAAACAGTGACATATGTCAAGCAATGACTTGGGATAGATACATGGTTTCACATGCATAAATGTTTGCTCTTGATAAAAATGCATACGTGCTGTGTCTGCCTTGCGAGAATACATTATGGAAAAGATGTTTCTGAACGATACAACATGACCTGGCGTAGATTACTGTTGATTTGACGAGGGTCACAGCCCAATCAATCTCAATATTTTACAAAACCCGAAGGATAGGTCCAGCTAATGCACTGAGCAGGGTTCTCTGATTTAATGTGTGGCTGGTCTGGAGTGTAGTAACTGTTTCTTGGCCGTGTGATCAATGAGCATTGAGTTTCACAATCAAGCACATTAATACAGCAGGACCAGGGATTGAGGATTCAACATGGTTAACTTTATTTATTCCATTTACATGTTCTACTGGTTTCTCTTAGCCCTGCACATGCAGGAGCTAAACAAATTCAACCCTAACAGTAAAACAATGTTCTTGTATATAGTGGAAGGATAGTTAGACAACTCTTGCCACCAAGTGATCTATAGGCCATGCCCCTACTGAGAAGCAATTTGAACTGATACATTTTAGTGGACTGATTCTTTAATCTAACATGGTTACAATACTATGCTTAAAATAATCCCATATTTCAGCTACCCTACTGTATATAGGAAATAAAACAAACACTCCTGCTTTGCCACCATGGAGACAAAGACCAGTAAGGGGTGGGCCAACAGCCAAAAACAAACACTGCCCAACTACAGGAGGAGAGATGGGACCGGGATAAAATTGTATTCCAGTCGTTTTTAAAATGAAGTCTTGTTATTGGGCACATTTTGGGGGGGGTTTACTAGAACCTCCTGGAAATAAATTTTCCCTTTGAGCCCTACTGAACGAGATCTAGTTCTGTAGTTCAAACGCTGGGCACTATACTTTAAAGTCCACTGTCCAAAGACTGACCATCAAAACCAACTAAGCATTATTATAATGTGCAAAACAGGTCAAGCTGAATCCAGGTCAGTCCATGGATGGAGGACATTGACATGCCTACACAAACTAGCAGTTTACACACATACATGCACACACTCAGACACTAACACTTTGAGGGGAGATCAAGGGACTGATGGTTCCTACATTGCAAAGAAAAAGACTCAGCTCTGCTGAGAAGGAATTCAACAGTGCAACGAACACCCCTCAACACAATATGTATGAATATGAATTCCCCACTAAACTCAAGGTTAACAAAATAAAATCACCTCGCTAGGATTAACATCTTGAGTAGGAAGTGTGCATCAGAAATGTTCCTATCAGTGAGAAATAATTGATGTGAAATTAAAATTTAAAAGTGACAAATGTAACATGAAGGGTAATGAACACACAGCTCCAAATGCCTCCAGTGAGTAGTGGTTACTGACTGAATAAAATAAAGAGATGTGACCGCTACAATGTGCATTAACCCCCCTCTGACTGATGAAGTAGTACAGTCCATAAATGGACACCAATTGAGAAAGGGAGTGAAAAAATGAAACGGGTAGAGCAAATGAAGTGAGAGACAATGCTATACAGATATAAGTGGACATACTGATGATTTGTTTGGAGGGGTTGAATGCTGATATTGTCGAGGGGCGGGATTAACAGACAAAAAAAAAGGGGAGCCTTAATCTTCATCAGACTCATCATCCTCGCTGATGGGGTATCCCCGTGCTGCGCTGTGGTGGGATGGAGGGGAAGGTGAGGGCTTGTTTAAGAAGGGCGAGGGGGAGCGCTCGCGGGTGGGGCTGCTGCTGGGGCTGATGGCCTGCAGCATGCGGCCTCTGCCCTCCTTCAACATGTGCTTCTAGAGAGAGAGAGAGAGAGAGAGAGGCGGCATCTCAGTCTAGATTTCAAGTTAATTTGTTGTTCTTAGGCTATAAAACAAATCCACGTGGATCTACAGCATGACATCTTCCATTGAACTCTACACTATATTATTCTCCAGAGCAGTAAATTAGGATTGCCACAAAAGACACCATTCTAGTCTACATTACAATACACACACAAAACAAAAAGTTCTCACCAGTGCTCCCTCAGGGCCGAACATCTGCAGAAAGTTGCCAATGAACTCCCGGGACTTCTCCTCCCACTTCTGGATGAGGTCGATGCTCTTGTTCTCCACCTTCTGCACAAACTCTTTACTCTTCTCCTCCACATCTTTCACCTTCCTCTTCACCTTGTCCACACGCTCTTGCAGGTGGTACTTCTTCTCCTGAAAGACAGGGACACAGTGTCATACCAGTGCAGTGTCATAACACCAGACCTTGGCAAGTGAGGCTGCACTAAACTAGTAAACAAATCATGTTTCCTAGCAGCTTTTATTCAAATACAACTAGTACCACAACTAATTCTGATTCCACTGTCACCCATGACAAATATACATTTTTCACCCCAATTTCATGGTATCCAATTGTCCCATCGCTGCAACTCCCCTACGGACTCGGGAGAGGCGAAGGTCGTGAGCCATGTGTTCTCCGAAACACGACCCTAACAAGTCGCACTGCTCGCCTAACCCGGAAGCCAGCCGCACCAATGTGTTGGAGGAAACACCGTCCAGCTGACAATCGAAGTCAGTCCGCCACAAGGAGTCGCTAGAGCGAGATTGGACAAGGAAATCCCGGCCGGTAAAACCCTCCCCTAACCCGGACGATGCTGGGCCAATTGTGCGCTGCCTCATGGGTCTCCCGGTCATGGGCCGGCTGTAACACAGCCTGGCATTGAACCTGGGTCTGTAGTGACGCCTTAAGCACGGCGATGCCAATGACAAATAGCTACCTCTCACAACTACTGCTCCTTATGACTCATCAAAAGTCAGCACAACCAAATACCATCATTACTACTAATAAGAATGATAGTAACATGAAGTGTTACATTGATGAAGCTGACGTTGAGCTCCTTGGCCGTGTAGCCGCGTTGCAGGTTGCGTCTCACGTACACATCATAGTCGCGGACGATGCGCGTGATGATGTCCGAGGTGGAGATTCCCTCCGTTCTCTGGGTAGGTGCAAACATGCCTGTAGGTACAAGGGGCCAAACGGTGAGAGGTCATCGTGACAGACACACGGTACCAGGACATTCATTTTGGACATTCCTGCTGGTTGTCATGATACCCACCCGCCTCCTTGATGTGCTTGTAAACGTCGTCCTGGCCTGCTGATGTATATGGGATGTCGTCATGGGCAACAAAGTCGATCTGGTGGGGTGAGGGGGGTGAATGAGAGAAGGAATACATTATACACTGCACAGACAAAATACACATTCTGAACACACAAAATTGCGTTCCATTTCCCCCCATCCTTCCCTCTCTCTCACTCTGTGCTTGGAGAGGAACTCGGGTGTAAGCGTCCAGGGCGCGTTCCTGACTACCTCGTCCACGTAGCGGCAGTGGCTGACTGCGTCGTAGCGCTCGTCCTCGTTCATCACCGTGAACCCTTTGAACTTGTGTGTCAGGTCATCACTACACACTGAGACGAGAGGAAAAGAAGCACGGGGGTTCAGGGGAAGTGAATAAACTTGAATTAGTTCTAGCACTTTACATAGCACTTTACATAGCTTGGCATTATGCCTCCGAAAAACTATTTCCTCGAAGAACCAAATAAATGGACAGACAGTAAACCAGCAAGAGGGCACTCAAGGCATGTTGAGCAAGGAAAGGTTGACAACCAGAGTGAGACACTCACCGCCCACAATGAGGTGTGTGTTCGGAAAGAGGCCCTTGGCCTGCATGAGGGCCCGGGCATGGCCTGAGTGGAACACATCAAAGATGCCATCTGCATATACCCGAACTGGCCTATCAACTGTGGGAGAGTGACATGATGGTGATGATAGCCAATCACAGGTCACGTCAATTGAGAAACATTCCTTATATTTTCAGAACTGTTCATGTCTTTTGAATGGTGCTGCTTGCTACAGTTTGAGAGTGATTCAGATGTGTTTCTGAGTGTAGTGTGTGTTGATGTGTGTGCGACTCACATGGAGTTCCCCTCTTGGCCTCCTCCATACTGACTCGCAGGTATGGAGTGTCCTCAGCCGACTCTAACTCATCAGCATAGGGGGCGGGATCTTTTAAACCCTAGTGTACGAATACACATAATTACCATGACAACCATGAGAAGGGTTTTCTTCCTAAGAATCATGACTCACTATCTTATCTTTTTTTTTTTTTTTTTATTTATTTTTTTTTTTTAATTTTATCCCCTTTTCTCCCCAATTTTTCGTGGTATCCAATCGCTAGTAATTACTATCTTGTCTCATCGCTACAACTCCCGTACGGGCTCGGGAGAGACGAAGGTCGAAAGTCATGCGTCCTCCGAAGCACAACCCAACCTAGCCGCACTGCTTCTTAACACAGCGCGCCTCCAACCCGGAAGCCAGCCGCACCAATGTGTCGGAGGAAACACCGTGCACCCGCCCCCTCGGTTAGCGCGCACTGCGCCCGGCCCGCCACAGGAGTCGCTGGAGCGCGATGAGACAAGGATATCCCTACCGGCCAAACCCTCCCTAACCCGGACGACGCTAAGCCAATTGTGCGTCGCCCCACGGACCTCCCGGTCGCGGCCGGCTGCGACAGAGCCTGGGCGCGAACCCAGACTCTGGTGGCGCAGCATAGCACTGCGATGCAGTGCTCTAGACTAGGCCTCACTATCTTATCTTAACCAACACACATCAACTCCCTGTAAATGCTCACACACACACACACACACACACACAAAGCCTCTTTCTCTTCCTCACTCACCACGGTGGATCTTGGGACTTTCCCTGGCCGTTCTACCTCCTCGGTCTCTCCGTTAGACCCATCTCTCCTCCTCTTCCTGGACAGGCTGGACCGGCTTGAGCTGTGGGCCTCCATCCCAGGGCTGAAATGTTACACACACACCGTAACAGCTATCATCTTGCTTAAAGAGAAAAAGCAATAAGATGCACTATTCCAAAAAAGATAATTTGCTGTCTGCATGGACAAAAACAACATTCACCTGTAGCGGGATGTGCAAACAAGGAGTCTTATTGCAGCTACTGAAGGTTATACCTTTGTAAGAAATAAGCCTGTCAAAATAAAGGAAACACCAAAATAAAGTGTCTTAATAGGGCTTTGGACCTCCATGAGCCACCAGATCAGCTTCAATACACCTTGGCATAGATTCTACAAGTGTCAGGAACTCTATTGGAGGGATGTGACACCATTCTTCCATGAGACATTCCATCAGCTGTTTTGTTGATGGTGTTGGAAAACGCTGTCTCAGGCGCCGCTCCAGAATCTCCCATAAGTGTTTGATTGGTTTTAAATCTGGTGACTGACACACACACACCCTTTAACCCCCCTGTTTCAAAGTCACTGAGATCTCTCTTCTAGCCATGGTAGTCAAAATAATGGGCAACTGGGCATTTATATACATGACCCTAAGCATGATGGGATGTTTCTTGCTTAAATAACTCAGGAACCACACCTGTGTGGAAGCACCTGCTTTCAATATACTTTGTATCCCTCATTAACTCAAGTGTTTCCTTTATTTTGGCAGTTACCTGTCTGTCATAGATCAGTCTCTCCCCAGTGAGTCTACATTGAATGCAATTCACACCAATTCCATTATCCACCACAGGGCGGCGTCCATCCACGAGGTAGAAAGGTCGAGTGGTGTCTTTGCGTCTGCCGGCAGGGTCGAATGGTGCGGTTACATAATAACCCAGGCATGTTCTCGGTGAACACGTTCACTGGCCTTTCAATCACCCACACTTTCAAGTCGACACTAATACCGTTCAGGTTTCATGCACGGACTGGTGTTGAAATAATAAATATGCAAATTTTAAGAATTTAAGATATGTATTTTTTGCCTCGTCTAATTGCACTAACAAAAGTGATAGGCTACTTGAAATGTAAACTGGTGCCAAACTGAAACAGTTAAAACACAACGTTCTCATAACTATTTACCCGTGTGTATGTTCCATGGGACCAGTTAGCGACTTTAAACTACAAAAAGTATTCCATTCCAGTCTACATCATCTAGCAAAGTGACTGTGTGGGCTTGTACTACTATCTTCATGGGTACCGGAAATCCCCAAAAGTCCCCACAAGGATAGAAAAACAAGGAAAAGTCTCCCTCATTGGGACAGTTCCCACTTCCCCACGAGTACAGAGGCTATTTTATGCTTACCGGTTAGGTTTGGGGCTACAATTACGGTTAGGGGATAGTGATATGAGTTAGGGATTATTGAAAATATGATTTTTAATTTAAATCAATTTTAGGTCCACACACGGATAGTAAAACGTATGGTGTGTGTATGTATCACCAAAGTTGTCACTCACTCCCTCCCCCACCCACTTTGCTAGAAGATTATTGTCTGTAGACTGGAAAATAATAATGCTTGTAAAGTCACAACCCACTACTGATCTCATGGAAGGCTCACCTACAGCTGCACAAGGGTCAGACGGGCTTCCTGTGTCGAGTAAAGGCGTCCGCATGCTTACTTTCCAAAAGTTTTTTCCCCCAGTTGTTCATGCACACAAAATATTTTCTCGAGACGAACCTTCGACCTTCACTTGAAAGTATCTATACTTGAATAACAAGAAAAAAAGCAGCAATATTACTGTTTACCCATCTTGAGTCACTGTAGCCACTTTCTCAAAATAGTCAGAATGAATCTAAAATAACTAAATAAATCATTAATTTTGACGTTTTTGCCAAGGAGATCTGTCTCGCAATTTTACATCAAACTGGGATGTTTGGTGCAGTATTTCTTAAGTGAAAAAAATTGCATGAAAATGTGTCATCTCTTGTTGACTGACAACAAACACTGACAACAATCACCAATAAAGGAACATTGACTCAAAAAAAAGTGTGTGCACGACCAGCCAACAAAAACCTTGCCGAAGACCAAAACGTCACAAACTGTTGTCATAAAATATGCTTAACTGTACCAAACTGTTTGGATGGAAGTATGCCAATGGATGCATTTACACGGGAAGCCTGTCCGACCTTGTGCAGCTGTAAGCAAACGGGGCGTATCTGCTGGCTACAATCTACAGCAATCGATTGTCATCTAATAGTAGAGAGAAAGGCGGAGGTAGGGGTTATCACACGTAGCTAGCTTCGTTTAACTGACAAAGAGAGAGTGACCTCGAAGTGCAGATGTCCAGTCTTAACAAGCTGTCTTCCATATATTAGCTTGACTATCTCTGACAATCCAACAAAGTACGTAGCTAGCTAGGTAGCCAGTTGTGCCAAGTATAACTCTCTGGAAAACCAATCTGATCACACTATAGCTAGCTAGCTAAAAATACTTAACTGTAATATGATTTACGAACTTACCGTTGTGCTTGGCCTGGGGTCTGTAGTGTAGAAGTAGCTAACGTTACTGTTGCAAACTAGCTCATAGGCAGTGTTCTAGGGAAATCTTTGCTACCTACTGACTGTGAAGTTGGTGCGCTTTCTGATGCTAACTAGCTAGCTGTTGGCTAGCGCTAAATTCAACAACTAGCTAGTATAACAATTTACCGAATTCCAACATGCCGGTAACGTTAGTCCAATGTCACGAACTGTGCCAGGAGCTCGATATGTAGAGGGGAAGAGCAGACGGATTATCAACACAGTACTTCTGCAATCCTCGGATTGACAGGTTTACTCAAAGACATTACAGTGTGTGGTTTACTCCACATAGGAACTACAACAACCAGAACATTTTTCCAGGAAATGACGTTATTTTTTATGCGTGGCCTGATGTTTCCGGTGAATTTTACGCTAAAATCTCTGAGGTCGGAGAACGGTATTATTCTGCCACCTTGAGGCAACTAACCATTCAGGCAAATTCTTTTCAGGAAACTACAATATTATGTATGTATGCATGCCAGTGGAGGCTGCTGAGGGGAGGATGTCTCATAATAATGGCTGGAACGAAGTGTTATGACTGGAATGTAGTGAATGGAATCAAACATCAAAACCATGTGTTTGATATTAGTCCAGCTATTATTTTGAGCCATCCTCCCCTCAGCAGCCTCCACTGATGTGTGTGTGTGTACATACAGTTGAAGTCGGAAGTTTACATACAGTTAGGTTGGAGCCATTAAAACTCGTTTTTCAACCACTCCACAAATTTCTTGTTAACAAATTATAGTTTTGGCAAGTTGGTTAGGACATCTACTTTGTGCATGATACAAGTAATTTTTCCAACAATTATTTACAGACAGACTATTTCACTCATAATTCACTGTATCACAATTCCAGTGGGTCAGAAGTTTACATTCACTAAGTTGACTGTGACTTTAAACAGCTTGGAAAATTCCAGAAAATGAAGGCCTACCTTCAAACTCAGTGCCTCTTTGCTTGACATCATGGGAAAATCAAAAGAAATCAGCCAAGACCTCAGAAAAAAAATTGGAGACCTCCACAAGTCTGGTTCATCCTTGGGAGCAATTTCCAAACGCCTGAAGGTACCACGTTCATCTGTACAAACAATTGTACGCAAGTATAAACACCATGGGACCACGCAGCCGTCATACCGCTCAGGAAGGAGACGCGTTCTGTCTCCTGGAGATGAACGTACTTTGGTGCAAAAAGTGCAAATCAATCCCAGAACAACAGCAAAGGACCTTGTGAAGATGCTGGAGGAAACAGGTACAAAAGTATCTATATCCACAGTAAAACGAGTCCTATATCGACATAACCTGAAATGCCGCTCAGCAAAGAAGAAGCCACTGCTCCAAAACCGCCATAAAAAAGCCAGACTACGTTTGCAACTGCACATGGGGATAAAGATCGTACTTTTTGGAGAAATGTCCTCTGGTCTGATGAAACAAAAATAGAACTATTTGGCCATAATGACCAAAGTTATGTTTGGAGGAAAAATGGGGATGCTTGCATGCCGAAGAACACCATCCCAATCGTGAAGCACGGGGGTGGCAGCATCATGTTGTGGGGGTGCTTTGCTGGAGGGGGGACTGGTGCACTTCACAAAATAGATGGTATCATGAGGTAGGGAAATTATGTGGATATATTGAAGCAACATCAGTCAGGAAGTTAAAGCTTGGTCGCAAATGGGTCTTCAAAATTGACAATGCAGACCCCAAGCATACTTCCAAAGTTGTTGCAAAATGGCTTAAGGACAACAAAGTCAAGGTATTAGAGTGGCCATCACAAAGCCCTGACCTCAATCCCATAGAACATTTGTGGCCAGAACTGAGAAGCGTGAGTGAGCAAGGAGGCCTACAAACCTGACTCGGTTACACCAGCTCGGTCAAGAGGAATGGGCCAAAATTCACCCAACTTATTACATTTACATTTAAGTCATTTAGCAGACGCTCTTATCCAGAGCGACTTACAAGTTGGTGCATTCACCTTATGATATCCAGTGGAACAACCACTTCACAATAGTGCATCTAACTCTTTTAAGGGGGGGGGGGTGTTAGAAGGATTACTTTATCCAATCCTAGGTATTCCTTAAAGAGGTGGTGTTTCAGGTGTTTCCGGAAGGTGGTGATTGACTCCGCTGACCTGGCGTCGTGGGGGAGTTTGTTCCACCATTGGGGTGCCAGAGCAGCGAACAGTTTTGTGGGAAGCTTGTGTAAGGCTACCTGAAACATTTGACCCAAGTTAAACAATTGAAAGGCAATGCTACCAAATACTAATTGAGTGTATGTAAACTTCTGACCCACTGGGAATGTGATGAAAGAAATAAAAGCTGAAATAAATCAGTCTCTCTACTATTATTTTGACATTTCACATTCTTAAAATAAAGTGGTGATCCTAACTGACCTAAGACGGGGAATTTTTACTGGGATTAAATGTCAGGAATTGTGAAAAACTGAGTTTAAAAATGTACTTGGTTAAATTGTATGTAAACTTCCGACTTCAACTGTACATGCAAATATGTTAGTATTTATTCTGGGTGATTGGTATCTTACATAAGAAAAGCACACAAAATAATGTACCAATTATCATATTTAATTAATTTCGCTCTTACATTGCCAGCATACTTTATGCACAGTAAAATAACCAGGTTGACATTTTCATCCAGCCCTTAATATTTACTTCTAAACACTGGTTTAGTGAAGATAATTACATTTTATCCAGTAAGCTTGAGCCTTGAACTGTTTCCATAAACATGAGGACAGGACGTCAGATCAACTATCAAAGCTTGAAGATGTCCTTCTTACTTTTACTGATCCATATTCAACTGACTGTGGATCAGTTGACAATCCCAAAGCCCCAAGAATAGGAGGGCCAATCAATAGATACAAAATATTTAAAAAGTAGATGAGGACTAGACCGCAAAAAAACAATAGGACTGCTTATCATTACGTACCACTAATTTCTACCAAAACCATATAGAGTTTGCCCAACTTCTTAAACCAACAACATGTTAGCGGCTTTGAGCATTCCATTTATATGACAAGTATTTTAATTATAGACATTCAGTTACATAGCATTGTTTAAAATTTAGAAAATTCCACGAACTGCTATTGGTTAATATTGTCCATAGGGAGCTAACATGGCTGCCATATGGAACTCTTTTGATTATACGGTGTCATGTAAATGGATCATAATGCCATAACTTCAATGTCCTAACTTTCTAAATACATGGCTCTGGTTTCTACCATTTAGTTGTTCTTTTGGCATGAGTATTATATCCAGCTTCAAATCTTGTGCTAAGATTTGTGTTGCTGAATTTCTTTCCAGTCTGACCAAGACATTTGGTCATTCTACCAAACAGAAAACATGTTCAAAGCAAAACAGAACATTTCTTTCAATACACTAAATTAAAGAAGAAATTGTAGTTCATATTACACACTGAAATTACAACAAAGTGGTGGCAAATAAGACTTCCAGAAAGGACCACCAAAAACAGAGCTCACAATTCCACAAGATGGCCAACTTGCCTGAGATTGACAGAGCACATCACCTTATTATTTCAGAAACCCCACTATTGGAATGCAGCTTGAATGGCTTTTTGTTGTGTGCTGAAAATTGTTAACCTCTATCATTTAAGGCACAAGGTAGGAATGACTTGACAGAGCTTGCCAAAAGTAACCAGAAAGACAAATAACAAAGGTCAAACAAAATAATACAAATTAAGAACAGAAAGTCACTAAAAGTGCAAGACAGTGGCTCATCGTCCTTGGCCTAGCTGTGTGCAACTTAAGAAGACTGAGAATGTTGAGTGAAGGATAATGGGACGTCATCGAGCTGAGAGAGGTGGTACTTGGTTCGGCGGATACTGAGTGGAATGGACGGGGTGGACATGTCATCCTACATGCCCATCCGAATGCTCTGAATGATCTGGAAGATAGCTGTGGAGAGAGATAATTCTGATGTTAAGAAAACAAATCTACACTGGAGTTCATTGACAAGGAATTTAGCTGAGTCAAAGAATACCTCAGATGACGCTAGAAAACCCTGACCCAAAGTGAAGGTTTTTATTCACTGACAACAGCAGTCGCCATTGAAGCTCGGAACACTGTTGGGAACTGACCAGAATGTACTGCTGGAATAGTCTACTCTACCTTTTCTCCTTTCTTTTAACTCGCCAGTGTGACTATATCCCTCCTTTCCTGCAAAGTATTAATTTATGTTTCCAAGGTGACTAATGTAATTGCTCTATTATGTTCTGCTGGAATCTCTGAAAGTGTTGCCAAACCCACTGACTAGTAAAAGCCTGGACTGGGACAAACAGTGGGAGGGGAGGACAAGGGAGTAAGCCAAAATGTCAAATCAGACCACACAGAAACAGTACAAACATTCTGTCTGACCCAGGATAAAAGATGAAAACAGACTCCCAACAGTTAGCAGGCGGAGTTCTTCGAACACTTATCAAGATTTGTCTTTCCCTAATATTAGCTGAGAGAGGCAACAAACGCATTGATATTGCCTGTTAAAAAGCAAATATTGACAAAAAGATAGATGTGCAAAGGCTGACAACCCTATGGCTGTCAGGATATATAGTGGTCCTTTGTAGCTCAGTTGGTAGAGCACGGCGCTTGTAATGCCAGGGTAGTGGATTCGATTCCAGAGACCACCCATACGTAAAATGTATGCACGCATGACTGTAAGTCACTTTGGATAAAAGCGTCTGCTATATGGCATATATTAAAGAGCCTAACAAACCCCTAATGAGACCATTGCTTGGTTTGAATACAGTATGAAGGTCCTGCCTACTTCCTGGATCATGTCCCACACTGTTTTTGAATGGCCTTATTATAGCATCATGAAACCGTGACCATTTAAGATACTGTATATGTACAATTCTATTAGTATTTGTGGATTAATTTAATTCTACCCAATGCCGTTGAACATGTTCAATTACACAAAAATAAAACATAATTGAAAAACCTTAATGAAAGGCATCAGGTAAATGTAAATTATTCCACGAATATGAATATAATCTTACATATGAATTTGATGATATAATCTTGAAGGCCATTCAAAAACAGAGTGGTCCATGATCCAGGAATTAGGTGGGACTTTCATACTGTAGACGTGGGTCTACACTAGGAACCAAACAGGGAGAGACCTACCTGAATTTGTCCAATAGAAACAAATTTTTGTTGCAAAAGATTTTCTGTTTGCTACAGTTTGGACTAATGATTATACCCCTGGTCTACTTTAAAGACTGTTTGTGAGATAAGGTTATGATATATGTTTTTTATTTCAATGTTATATTCAGCAACATAACAAGTCGTACAAGACATCACACCTGTGGGAATGTGAACACCTGCACACGGTTGAGAAAAAAAAGAAAAAAAAAGATTCTGTATACGCATGCTCATTTCAGATATGAAGAAAGAAGCAAAGGGAGGACACAATTTGCCCCAGCACTACGATTTCACGTTCCAAATCTACACTTGTAGACCTCAAAGGTATAGATAGGTAAGCAATTTAGTTTTATCTGGCCTTATGACAAGCTCGGCAGAATGTTGGATACACCTTTCCAATCCTTTCAGATCAACAAAAGTGTCTGGGATAAAGTACGGATCAATTTCAGAGTTCTGCTCATCATCACTGGGAAATTAGTAAAATAGTCAACAGAACTCACCTGATCCACACACAACAAAGATGAAGAGGGCCAACAGCCAGGGTCCCACAGCCACCTTATCATCTTGAGGGTTTCTCTGTGAAACCAAATACAGTACACGTCATGCTACTGTACTAACATGTCAACGGTCAAACATGTATAATTCTCAAACCGGTAATCAGAAACATACAGCTGTTTAAATAGAATGTAAACAACTTTGTATGATGTTACATTTCATGGATACTACCGCAACAGCTGACCAAAGATTGAGAGCTGGGCAACTTGGCAATTTGCATATACTAAGGGCAAAGCATAAGTATATGTTGACAAAAAAATGAAACAAAAAAAACGAGCAAACAATCAGACAATTAAGCATTTGCTAGTTACTCATTTTAAGTAACATATTCCTTAACCCGTTTGCAAACCAAAATAAAATAGTTCAAATGTTACCGTAGATTTGGCTACGTTGCCTCTTTGCGTGATATTCTTGCTGTGTTTTTCGTTGGCCATACGAATCCTCTGTTTGGCGACCATCTTCCAAATAAGTAGGTTATGAATTATTTTACAAAACTGTGGAATGTTAGTTATATGGTTAATATGGCTCACTGGTATGCAGCTGGCACTCGTCTACTCTACAGTACAAAATGTTTCAAAAGGGAGAATAAAAGCAGGACAAATGTCTACGTATGCAAAGTCTTAAGCCCGCCCACACAGGAAGACCGCATTTCGAACTTGCAATGTATATTTGCTATATCTTTCCGCCGCCCACTGTGTCGCGATATAGTTCTTCCCACTTTGATCATTACAAACTATCGCTTACCATATTATTGCATTTGCTAGTGTAGTTTCACAATTCTAGTACTTCAGCTCTTTCGACTTTGATATATGTAGTAAATGCAAACCTAATGCACTTGACTTCGATGGCTGCATTGACAGTGACATGTTCATTTCAAATTAATTTCAGTAGTTTTTAAAAATTAATTTCAGTAGTGTCTTCATTCTTGTATAGGGGAACATGTAAGGTAGGACAATGGTTACCCAAACAAACAATGATCAGAATGTACTCAAGCGGCAGAGTCGATATTCGCGCTTATAAACGCAGGGTCATTACAGTACTAATATATCCAATCCACAGTCATATGACAGGCAAGGCACTGCACTTGGTTGTGTGCAGTAAGATAATTCAATATTACAATTGACATATTTTTTGTTGTTGATAATTCAATTGTACAGGTAAACGGTCACCTACTCATTGAACGCTCGTTGCGCATCAATTTTAAAGCGTTCGCTCTTGTGATGCGGTCTTTAATGATGACGTGTATCTATTTCCCTATGCCAAAGAGTTTTATAACTAAACCAAGATAGAGCACAGCTTGTCATTTCAATTGGCTAGAAATGAGTCATAGTGGCAGAACACGCAAAAGCTAGCGAGATCCCATTGGCGTGTTCTAATATATTTGCATATTTCCGTTAAGGAACGCCTACTCTGTGAATAAACAACGGCATTTAAAAAAAACTTTAGTCCACTCTGTTAGTAATAGATTCTAGTTTTGGTAACAGAAAACTGTATTTTTAGCGTAATGTCGGCCAAAATCCACCTCGTTTCATCTTCTCCTACTGCCGGCCACTGGGCTTCCTCTCATTAGGCTACTATGTCATACTTCACTTTTGAATGAAGTAATTTCAACCCCCCCCCCAAAAAAAACCTGACCCCTGGCCCCTCATGGGTTGGACTAAACCTTTTTTAGATACATGCGAAATAAATTTACATTCCAATAACATAGAAAGGCACTCTTTCTTCTTAGATGTTTTCTAAACAGACTTTCTCTGGTTGAGCAACGTTCTTTTTTATTTAACTAGGCATGTCAGTTAAGAAAAATATATTATTTACAATGAAGGCCTACCCCCTAACCTGGACGACGCTGGGCCAATTGTGCGCCGCCCTATGGGACTCCCGATCACGGCCGGTTGTGATACAGCCCGTGATCGAACCAGGGTCTATAGTGACGCCTCTAGCACCGAGATGCAGTGCCTTAGACCGCTGCGCCACTCAGGAGCCTTAAAACTGGCTAGTGAACGTGTTTTTTGTAAGTGGCTTTAAAGGTGTACTGTCATGTATATTCATACTCAGAAAAACCACAGAATTTATTATACATGTGCTTATTTTTTCACTCTGTACTGTGACGTTTCACTTAACTCAATTTCTCGGGCAATATACTGCGTTCATACTAGTCGGAACTCTGAAATGTCCGACTTGCTAACTGGTTGCAGTTACATAAGTGCCGCGTTCAATCAGTTAGCAAGTCGGACATTTAAGTATTTCCTAGTTCCGTCTAGAACGTGAACGCGGCTGTAGTTTCACAGAGCAGAGTGGGGGACGGGAGCACGGGACTGATACAGAAGTGAAGAAATCGTTGCAGAATGGCGGAGAGGTGGCTACCTTTTTCGATCATATTTCTAGGAGTTCTCTCCTTGTACTGTGCTGCGTCGGCTGATAACAGCGGCATTAAGAAGATGAAGATGCAATTTGCAACAGGGCCACTTCTTAAATTCCAAATCTGGTAAGGGAGGACAATACATTTTTGAGTAGACCTCTGTTGTTCAGTTAGCATTAGCTACTTGCCTGTGTGAGTCTAAACCGAATTTGCATTTCCTGTCTCGGAACCAGAATCGTTATAATTTCCATGTAAACAAATTGACTGTCAAACTGGTGTAACGTCCCATATTTTTGTTCAAAACATTATCTAACCTATTTTTCCTGAATTAATTATTTAGCTAGAGGTAACGAGCTAACGAACCTAACTACGGCAGTGCAAAGCTACTGTAGTTAGTTAAATCCTATTAGGTAACTAGCTAACTAATTCTGTTCAGGAAGTTGGGTGGGTGTAGTCAACTAACCTTAATCAGCGCAATATTTTTGGTTAACTAACAACATCCACATGTTTATGTAGCTAAATGACAACCGTGTTTTGTCTGTTAATTAATCATCTGTGGTGAGAGTTTGAAAAAACATCTAGTTAGTTACTCTACTTCCACTGTCAAATAGTTAATCCTGTGATTTGCATACCCATGTAGGCAATAATTGTTGGATTAATTTATACCATATCAAGAGCATGGCATTAACTCAGACCAAGGGAGATTTGTGTTTGGAATGTGAAATGGTTACATTCAGTAGTTTAATTATGCATTTGTACAATAGAGTAACCGTGTGCCATACAATGAAATGTCACCACATGCTTTACTGGCAACACACCAGTATTAGCATGGAAGTCGCAACAACCAATCAAAGATGACTTTGGACTTTAGTTTGTGTATATGTTTGGCTGTGACCAAGTGTATCTAGCCTTGCCTCTGAGGACTGTGTGTTTTTCTGTCTGTTCCCCTGACTCTGGCCCTGTTTGACTCTCTCCAACTCTCTCTCAGCATCTCCTGAGGGTACAAGAGGGTGTTTGAGGAGTACATGCAGGTCTTGTACCAGCGGTACCCAGACATCCGCATTGAGGGAGAGAACTACCTTCCTCTACCCCTCTACCGGTAAATTACACTCAATGATGTATATAAACCCTGGATTGCTGATGTTATGTATTGGCCATTGAGAGGCTTTGAAGCCACCGGTCGGCCATATTGTCACTCTCCAGTAAGGAGCAGGCCTCCATAGGAATGAATGGAATTCTACAGTATTTCAGTTAAATGTTTCAAGGACAAAATTACATGTATTTACATATTTGTGTTGTTGTGGGGACAAGTTTACATTAGTCATCTCAAAAAATTATACTTTAATTAAAATGTTTTTACTTTTTATTTTTATGTTTAGCTCACAATGTAATAATGCATAATGTCATTACAATATCCATTGAGGTGTCTATAATAATGTAGACATTAATAAATTAATTTCTATAGGAGTGCTAAGATGGAGGCACAGTGGCTTCAACACAGTGCTCCCTATCAGACATCTAGTGTATATCAAAAGAACTGGTTACACTGTGTGCCACCATACCATGGAAACACTTGACACTTAAATTGGAAGCGTATTGCAATGTATTCTCCCATGTGTGGTTGTTAACAACAAATTGACCCTCAGGTCTTCATCTGTTCTGGGCCTAAGGGCTAACACACTACATACCGTCTGGTGTTCAACCTTCCCAAGTTCTCTCACGTCACCCCGCTCCTCCGCTCTCTCCACTGGCTTCCAGTTGAAGCTCGCATCCGCTACAAGACCATGGTGCTTGCCTACGGAGCTGTGAGGGGAACGGCACCTCCGTACCTTCAGGCTCTGATCTGTTCGCTGCTCTGGCACCCTAATGGTGGAACAAACTCCCTCACGACGCCAGGTCAGCGGAGTCAATCACCACCTTCCGGAGACACCTGAAACCCCACCTCTTTAAGGAATACCTAGGATAGGATAAAGTAATCCTTCTAACCCCCCCCCCCCCCCCCCCCCTTAAAAGAGTTAGATGCACTATTGTAAAGTGGTTGTTCCACTGGATATCATAAGGTGAATGCACCAACTTGTAAGTCGCTCTGGATAAGAGCGTCTGCTAAATGACTTAAATGTAAATGTAATACCGCCGGGTGCAAAATCCTTTTCTTTGTTGACGATTTACACCTTGATATCTGCCACTATGTTCTACCCTCTCTCTGGAAGTTGACATCTTGTTTGCTGTCCTCAGACACGTTGCTTCCTTCCTGTCCATGTTCAAGCTGGCACTGATCGGACTGATCATCATCGGCAAGGACCCTTTTGCCCTCTGCGGTATGCAAGCCCCAGGCGTCTGGGTCTGGGGACAGGAGAATAAGGTGAGTCTCTTAGGGAAAAAATGCTACATGACACTTGGTGTTAGCGTCACAGGCATACCGTATGTTATTGTATAACAATACTCTGCAGTTTAAGTATAGCCATGTTGATTTGTTTATTTAACTCAGTCCTTAAGAGATACATTGAAAATGTAAGAGTAGTCATAGACAAGTGACTACTGAGAGACACTCTCTCATACCTTACCCATGGGAGTTCATAACAACTGTTTGTTGTTTTCCCTGGCTATGAACCTGGATCTCCAAGGTAACATGAGCCAGTGGTGCTGAAGTAGAGTGCACGCAGTATTGAAATCCCATCCATATATACAGTGAGCTCCAACAGTAGAGCAGAAAGTTAGACGCACAAATATCCTCCCCCCAAGACATGCTGGGTGGGTAGCATTTTTTTGGGGGGGGTGGTATGATATTTATGATTAACTTTCTCACTCATTATTCATGATTCATTCAGGATTATCTGTAACCATGGTAGCATCCACATTAATGTAGATTCTTATTTACAATAAAATTGAAACCCGATATGGATGAAAATACCCTCCAAATGAAAGCTTTAACCTCATTGTCATTGTATAATTTCAAATCCAAAGTGCTGGAGTGCAGAGCTGAAACAACAAATGTGTCAGTGTCCCAATACTTTTGGTGCCTATAGTATATGCAAAACACACTGTGGGCAAATAAGAATGTACATGGGTTATGTAAGTAGTAACACAGGAGCACTACATTACTCTTGTGTGTTCCTTTGCCTACTGTTATAACATGTTGCTGTTTTATCCTTGAGCTGGGTACACAGACGTAAGGCTATGGAACAATTTGAGATTGTTATCTACACTTATATACATGTTATATACAAACTTTATAACTCAAAGTATTGAATTGACAACCAGTGAACTTTGCCCCAGAGAGGATGGAATCCATGGCAAAACACTCATCGATTGGTGTAGATATTGAGTTTCTGTTTGTCTCTTTCAGATTTATGCCTGCATGATGGTGTTTTTCTTCAGCAACATGATTGAAAACCAGTGTATGTCAACAGGAGCGTTTCAAATCACGTTAAACGGTAAGGCTCACTTTGCCACATTACTTGTTTGCATGAGTATGCACAAATCCTCCACGGACCCTGCATCATTGTAAAACATCACACAGAAAAGAGTGCGGAGAGTTGATTTGTTTGTACCTACCTGGGCAGATGTGCCAGTGTGGTCCAAGCTGGAGTCGGGTCACCTGCCCTCCATGCAGCAGCTGGTCCAGATCCTGGAGAACGAGATGAAGATGAATGTACCCATGGACACACTCCCCCACCACCGCTCCTAACCCTGTCTCACCCCCCCCCGGTGGAGCCATAGACCCCTCCACGTACGGAACCATCCTCCACGTCTTCTATCCACTTCAGTCTGCACAGTGGAAAGAACCACCGTCTCTCTCACACACACACACACACACACACACACACACTATCTCAGACTAATTTACTGTGTGGTATGGTGTTTGTGCGCTTAAATGTTCTATTCACATGACCATAGTTGTCAGTTTAGGAATACTGAACCTACTCAACCTCACATCAAAAGTTAGGGTGTCACTTTTTGACAGAACTTCAAGGACTTTTGGATGCGCTTGATGTACTCACTTTTGTCTCTTTTTTTCCTCTGCAGGTTTGAGGTGGGTTTCTCAATGGACTGTGAGGTGATGTTAATGAAGGTCTGCGCTGAAGGCAGGAAGACTGCTGGCTCAGACTGGATGTCCCCATCGCTCCTCACCACGCCCCTTAGACGCCCCGCCCCTGATGCTGGCTTGGGATCTACGGCAACCGCAACAGCCATTTTGTTGTACTATTACTACTGCAGATAGTTAATCTTGTTACAATAAACATTCAGTTTTGTCTCTTATGCTCACATGGATCAATTTAAGCGCAACAATATTGATGTGGATGGTCAGATATTAGAGATTAATATAGATTTCCCCCCCTTTAATTAGCCACACATCGATCCATGTGAGTTAGGCATGACCATAGGTGGCGTGTCCGTAAGGCCAAAATGATATAGCCTAATTAGCCTATTCCTGTCTACAGAAATAAATAAAATGATTTAAAATGGGCTACTAAAGTATGATTTGCCCACAGTGGGCCATAAGCATTGCCTACAGTCGGAAATGCAGCACACGGCAAATACCAAATGCATGATTGTTTAGTTGTGACTCATTGAAAAGCAAAGGCTCATCCAGGCATTTCGCAATATTTCGAAATACAATTGCAAGAAAACCTAGTTTGGAAAGTAAACTGTTATTGCTGTCAGGAGAAAATGATAAGACTAATCTGACTTTTACTATAACAATTATCAACTTAATTGAGCTAGTGGACCCCATCTTGACAGTGGTGTAAATAAATAAAACGTTTTAGAGTTAATTTCCTCCAATTCTACACATTTTGCCGCGGGGCAGAGAAGATTTAGCAATTTAACTAATTTCATGCAATTTTACTCATTTTGCCATGGGGCAGAGAGGAAGATTAGCTGTTTTACAATACATTTCCTGCAATAATATATATATTTGTGCCATAGGGTGGAGAGAAATGCTTGCAGTTTAATATATGAATGAGACTAACAAAATCAATGGTGGCTGGTAATTTGACCATGATAACAAGTCTAGATCGCTGACCGCTAAACTAATTTAGCAATCCCCCCCCAAAAATGCTGATGTAAAACCACATTTCGAAATTGCTCCTTGTGTATTCTACTATTCCAAGGGCTGCCAGTTGCCCTGGCCTAGGCCTGTACGCTATACATGCTCAGCATTACATCCAACAGGGATTGAGTTATATTATTAGCCTAAATTATGACAATCCAATCTACTCATCACATTAAGAATAGTAGGCTTGCATAAGTGCAAATGCGATGATGCATGGAATGCTTTATTATAAAGGTGCATTTTTATGGTGAAAATTTGCTTCCCCAAACTTAACTCACACGCCTCATATAGTCATGACGTTTTGCTTTTGAGCCATTATAGTATAACCATTGTTAGTGTACTACACAGAAAACATTTTACATCATCTGATCATGAGCATTTGAATAACATTTAAAATAGCATTTCAGAATTATTGTAATTTGTATATTTCTTTGCATAGCTGGAAGTGGAGCTAAGAAGATTAATAAAATGTCTGTCTAATGGTGAAAGAGTTGGGTGAGCTTGGTCTGCTTGAGCTAGGACAAGGTTAACTGATTTTGGTTGTTGGTATGACGATAAGTAAATTATTTTCTAACGTGACTAGGCGGATAAGATCAAGAGAAAAACCACACCAGCTGTTTTTCAAAGGTTACGTGCACAGATAAATCCAGGAGGGGATATATTTTTGTAAGAAACATGATCACAGTTTCATTCTAAAGACCTTTGTAAATGCAGGAGACCGATAACTTAGCAGATGTAAAGTGTATTGGAAATGTATTGATTTAGAATTTGCACTCTTCAGTACTTATGGAGGACTACAATGGATAGAAATTATATTGAAGGTACACTATATAATCTACCGTTCAAAAGTTTGGGGTCACTTAGAAATGTCCTTGTTTTTGAAAAGCAATTTTTTTTGTCCATTAAAATAACATCAAATTGATCAGAAAGAAACACAATGTTAACATTGTTAATGATTATTGTATATGTAACTGATGTGAAATGGCTAGCTAGGTAGCGGTGGTGCGCGCTAGCAGCCTTTCAGTCGGTGACGTCACTTGCTCTGAAACCTTGAAGTAGTGGTTCCCCTTGCTTTGCAAGGGCCGCGGTCTTTGCAGAGCAAGGGGAACCAGTACTTCAAAGGGAACCACTACTTCAAGGTCTCAAGTGACGTCACTGCTTGAAAGGCTATTAGCGCGCACCACCGCTAGCTAGCCATTTCACATCGGTTACATTCACCCCCCTTTCGACCTCCTCCTTTTCCGCAGCAACCAGTTATCCGGGTCAACAGCATCAATGTAACAGTATTACTTTAGTCCGTCCCCTCGACCCGGGCGCGAACCAGGGACCCTCTGCACATATCAACAATAGTCACCCATGAAGCATCGTTACCCATCGCTCCACAAAGGCCGCGGCCCTTGCAGAGCAAGGGGAACCACTACTTCAAGGTCTCAGAGCAAGTGGCGTCACCAACTGAAACGCTATTAGCGCGCACCACCGCTAACTAGCTAGCCATTTCACATCGGTTACATATATTCCATATGTTCCATTTAAAAATCAGCTGTTTCCAGCTACAATAGTCATTTACAACATTAACAATGTCTACACTGTATTTCTGATCAATTCGATGTTATTTTAATGGACAAAAAAATGTGCTTTTCTTTCAAAAACAAGGACATTTTTAAGTGACCCCAAACTTTTGAACGGTAGTGTATAAAAGTATATACAAACCTTTTTGACTCATCCCATACACTAACTACTGTGTATCTTTCCTGTTGTCTAGTCACTTTATTCCTAGTTATATGTACATACACTATATATACAAAAGTATGTGGATACCCCTTCAAATTAGTGGATCGGCTATTTCAGCCAAACCCGTTACTGACAGGTGTATAAAATCGAGCACACAGCCATGCAATGGCAGTAGAATGGCCTTACTGAAGAGCTCAGTGACTTTCAACGTGGCACCGTCATAGGATGCCAACTTTCCAACAAGTCAGTTTAGAATGACATTCTAGATGATTCTGTGCTTCCAACTTTGTGGCAACAATTTGGGGAAGTCCTTTTCCTGTTTCAGCATGACAATGTCCCAGTGCATGAAGCAAGGTCCATACAGAAATGGTTTGTTGAGATTGGTGTGGAAGAAATTGACTGGCCTGCACAGAGCCCTCACCTCAACCCCATTGACCACCTTTGCAATGAATTGGAACGCAGACTGCGAGCCAGGCCTAATCGCCCAACATCGGTGCCCGACCTCACTAATGCTCTGAATGGAAGCAAGTCTCCAAAGCATTGTTTTAACATCTAGTAGAAAGCCTCCCCAGACCAACTCCATATTAATGCCCATGATTTTGGAATGAGATATTCGATGAGCAGGTGTCCCCATACTTTTGGTCATGCAGTGCGTCACTATATCAAATACAATTATTCTAATCTTACAATAAAGCATGAAATTAATGATTTAAAATCTAAAAATTTAATGCAGTGCTTTGCCAGGCCTGTTTGTGGAATAGCCTACTATTAGCACACAATTGGCAATGTTCCAATACCATCTAATAAAATGATTTCCTAGCTAATAACTGACAGTTGAAATGGCTGAAATAATCTTTGCAGTAATACTTTAAGTTCGGGCCCCTGGATTCTTTCTGACCATGTTACTTGACCAGGAAAAACTCTGGGTTCTAGGCAGTAGTAATTGTACTCTATCACAAGGACCTAGAGTTCTAAAGATTGCGTCTTTGACCAGCTCAAATTAAACGAGCGTCGGTGAACCACGTGGGGATTTTGTCTCGAATCTCAAAAACTTGTCTGAGCAGCTAAATCCTGGCCAAAGTCCTGTAGTGTACACCCGGCTTTAGGCAGAGACAACAGGAGTAAATTCCTAGAAATGCGTGGAAAGGCACACTTAACAAATCCCTTTAATGAGAGAATTCCGTTAGAGAGTGTTCCACAACTGAAGCTTCGTTACTGTTCAGCTATTAACAATGTAAATAGTCAAAACGAAATAACTAAGTGTGTTGCATGGAAAGATGCCCCTTCCAATCATTCTTCTTCACACCAAAAGGTATCTATACTGAACAAAAATATAAACGCAACATACAACAATTTCAAAGATTTTACTGAGTTACACTTCATATAAGGAAATCAGTCAATTTAAATAAATTCATTAGGACCTAATCTATAGATTTCACATGACTGTGAATACATATGTTGGTCAGATACCTTAAAGAAAAATCAGGATCAGAAAACCAGTCAGTATCTGGTGTGACCATTTGCCTCATGCAGTGCGACACATCTCCTTCGTATAGAGTTGATCAGGCTGTTGATTGTAGCCTGTGGAATGTTGTCCAACTTCTCTTCAATGGTTGTGCGAAGTGCTGGATGTTGGTGGGAACTGGAACACGCTGTCATACAAGTCAATCCAGAGCATCCCAAACATACTCATTGGGTGACATGTCTGGTGAGTATGCAGGCAATGGAAGAATTGGGACATTTTCAGCTTCCAGGAATTGTGTACAAATCCTTGAGACATGGGGCCGTGCATTATCATGCTGAAACATGAGGTGATGACGGCAGATGAATGGCACGAAAATGGGCCTCAGGATCTCGTCATGGTATCTCTGTGCATTCAAAATACCATAGATAAAACGCAATTTTGTTCGTTGTCCGTAGCTTATGCCTGCCTAACCATAACCCCACCATAGGGCACTCTGTTCACAACGTTGACATCAGCAAATCACTCGCTCACACGACGCCATACTTGTGGTCTACTGTTGTGAGACCGGTTGGACATACTGCCAAATTATCTAAAATGACGTTGGAGAAGAAATAAACAGAAGAAATAAACATTAAATTCTCTGGCAACAGCTCAGGTGGACATTCCTGCAATCAGCATGCCAATTGCACGCTCCCTCAAAACTAGAGACATCTGAGGCATTGTGTTGTGTACGAAATCTGCACATTTGAGTTACTTTTTTATTCTCCCCAGCACAAGGTGCACCTGTGTAATGATTATTCTGTTTAATCAGCTTCTTTACAGTGCATTTGAAAAGTATTCAGACCCCTTAACTTTTTCCACATTTTGTTACGTTACAGCCTTATTCTAAAATATATATATATACTCTACCATAAAGGCCTGATTGGTGGAGTGCTGCAGAGATGGTTGTCCACAGAGAAACTCTGGAGCTCTGTCAGAATGACCATTGGGTTCATGGTCACCTCCCTGACCAAGGCCCTTCTCCCACGACTGCCCAGCTCTAAGAAGAGTCTTGGTGCTTACTGTGTTCTTGGGGATCTTCAATGCTGCAGAAATGTTTTGGTATCCTTCCCCAGACCTGTGCCTCGACACAATCCTGTCTCGGAGCTCTACGGACAATTCCTTCGACCTCATGGCTTGGTTTTTGCTCTGACATGCACTGTCAACTGTGGGACCTTTATATAGACAGGTGTGTGCCTTTCCAAATCATGTCCAATCAATTGCATTTACCACAGGTGGATTCCAATCAAGTTGTAGAAACATCTCAAGGATGATCAATGGGAACAGGATGCACCTAAACTCAGCAAAGGGTCTGAATACTTATGTAAATAAGGTATTTCAGATTTTTGTCATTATGGGGTATTGTGTTATAGATTGATGAGGGAAAATTGTTATTTAATCCATTTTAGAATAAGGCTGTAACGGAACAAAATGTGTTAAAAGTCAAGGGGTCTGAATACTTTCCCGAATGCACTGTATATGCCACAGGTGGATGTCAGGTGGATGGATTATCTTGGCAAGCGAGAAATGTTCACTAACCAGGTTGTAAGCAAATTTGTGCACATCATTTGAGAGAAATAAGCTTTTTGATCATTTCTGCAATCTTTTACAGTACTATGCAACAGTTTTAGGCAGGTGTGAAAAAATGCTGTAAAGTAAGAATGCTTTCAAAAATAAACATGTTAATAGATTATATTTATCAATTAACTAAATGCAAAGTGAGTGAACAGAAGAAAAATCTACATCAAATCAATATTTGGTGTGACCACCCTTTGCCTTCAAAACAGTGTCAATTCTTCTAGGTACACTTGCACAAAGTTTTTGAAGGAACTCGGCAGGTAGGTTGGCCTTAACATCTTGGAGAATTAACCACCGTTTTTCTGTGGATTTAGGCAGCCTCAGGTGCTTCTCTCTCTTCAAGTAATCCCAGACAGACTCGATGATGTAGAGATCAGGGCTCTGTGGGGGCCATACCATCACTTCCAGGACTCCTTGTTCTTCTTTACACTGAAGATAGTTGTTAATGACTTTCGCTGTATGTTTGGGGTCGTTGTCATGCTGCAGAATAAATTTGGGGCCAATCAGATGCCTCCCTGATGGTATTGCATGATGGATAATTATCTGCCTGTACTTCTCAGCATTGAGGAGACCATTCATTCTGACCAAATCCCCGACTCCATTTGCAGAAATGCAGCCTCAAACTTGCAAGGAACCTTCACCATGCCTCACTGTTGCCGGCGACACTCATTCGTGTACCGCTCTACAGCCCTTCGGCAAACAAACTGCCTTCTGCTCCAGCCAAATATTTCACATTTTGACTCATCAGTCCAGAGCACCTGCTGTCATTTTTCTGCACCCCAGTTCCTGTGTTTTCGTGCATAGTTGAGTCGCTTGGCCTTGTTTCCACGTCGGAGGTTTGGATTTTTGGCCGCAAGTCTTCCATGAAGGCCACTTCTGACCAGACCTCTCCAGACAGTAGATGGGTGTATCTGCCAATTCTGAGCAGATTGCACTGCTGGACATCTTCCGATTGTGAAGGGAAGTAAGCATGATGTGTCTTTCATCTGATGCAGTAAGTTTCCTTGGCCGACCACTGCTTCTACGGTCCTCAACGTTGCCGATTTCTTTGTGCTTCTTCAAAAGAGCTTGGACAGCACATCTGTGTCTTGTTGCTGTGCTCAGTCTTGCCAAGGTGTATGACTTTTGACAGTAAACTGTCTTCAGCCACCTCACCTTGTTAGCTGAGTTTGACTGTTCCTCACCCAGTTTTATTCCTCCTACACAGCTGTTTCTGTTTCAGTTAATGATTGTGTTTCAACCTACATATTGAATTGATGATCATTAGCACCTGTTTGGTATAATTGTTTAATCATACACCTGACTATATGCCTACAAAATCCCTGACTTTGTGCAAGTGTACCTAGAAGAATTGATGCTGTTTTGAAAGCAAAAGGTGGTCACACCAAATATGGATTAGATTTTCTTCTTCTGTTCACTCACTTTATATTTATCAATTAACTAAATGCAATCTATTAACATGTTTATTTTTGAAAGCATTGTTACCTTACAGCATTTTTTCACACCTGCCTAAAACTGTTGCACAGTACTGTATATCAGCTCATGAAACATGGGACCAACACTTTACATGTTGCATTTATATTTTTCTTCAGTGTACCACCATGTTTTGACATGCCACTTAATAGGAGTATATTGCTGCCTAAAGAATATTGCAATCATAACCGTCTAAAATGCTACCTAGACTCGTAAAGAGAAGCATGTCTACAAGAGCATATCTTCCAATTAGGTTAAATGATTAAGGGGTTTAGCAAGAGCTTAAGCAGAGTCTCATCTGGACAGGAACAGTTCTGGTTGAGTCTCTTAATGCAGAGACCCTCCCATCTTGGATTACACCAGACTCTTTAATCCACAGTGAAAGACATATTACAACCTACTAGCCTCGCTATCAGTGTTACAACCACAGGAGGTTGGTGACACCTTAATTGGGGAGAACGGGCTTGCGGTAATGGCTGGAGCAGAATGGTATCAAATACATGAAAAACATGGTTTGAGGATAGGGTGCAGAGTTTTCACTTAGGGAAAAATAGCGTGCGCAATTTCAACTTCGTGCTACTCATCCCCAGAATATAAGATATGCATATTATTAGTAGATTTGGATAGAAAACACTCTGAAGTTTCTAAAACTGTTTGAATCATATCTCAAAGTATAACAGAACTTATATAGCAGTCAAAACCCTGAGGACTAACTTTTTTATTGTTAAGTTCCTGTATGTTCAATGGATTATCATGGGCAAACCAGAATTCTAATCACTATCCACGCAGTTTCTACTGCTTCCACTGGATGTCGCCATTGTATGGAAAAAGGTTAAGGTTTTTCATTAGTCAACTGAGAAAGATATTGACCCGGAAGTGGAGTGACGTCGTGTGTTTATGTTTGAGAGTTGAGCAAGACTTGAAAAGTACCGTGAGTTTGTTGATATCCTGTATTGAAAACAGATTGACCCGTCTTCAATTTGATCGATTATTAACGTTTACAAATACCTTAAGTTGTATTACAAAAGTACTTTGAAATGTTTTGGCAAAGTTTATAGGTAATTTTTTAGATATTTTGTCGTGATTTTGCGCAAATTGAACGCTTTTTTTCCTGGTACAACGGCGCCAAATAAATGGACAATTTGGATATATATGGACGGAATTAATCGAACTAAAGGACCATTTGTGATGTTTATGGGACATATTGGAGTGCCAACAAAAGAATCTCGTCAAAGGTAATGCATGTTTTATATTTCATTTCTGCGTTTTGAGTAGCGCCGGCATGGTTGAAATTGTCAACAAAGAGAGTGTAGCCATTGCACTATCATCAGATAATAGCATCTTATGCTTTCGCCGAAAAGCCTTTTTGAAATCTGACATGTTGGCTGGATTCACAACGAGTGTAGCTTTAATTTGGTATCTTATATGTGTAATTTAATAAAGTTTGATTTTATAGATTTTTTTTTGAATCTGGCGCTCTACATTTTAACAGGCTGTTGGGACGCAAGCGTCCCGCGATCCCAGAGAGGTTTTAACACATGGCACAATTCAAGACTACAATTACTATTGACCCTGCTCATAGGTGTTTATCACAGGAAGCTGCTGAGGGGAGGACGGCTCATAACGATGGCTGCCATTACCACGAGCCAGTCCTCCCCAATTAAGGTTCCACCAACCTGTGTTAATTTTATGTTGCTACAAATAACATTATTTGATGTAATACATTTGATACACACTGATGAATCTAGAAAAAAATAAAAATCATATAAAATAAATATCTATTGAAAGTCAGAAATTAATATTGAAATTAAGTTAAGTTATTGTGACACTATTGAGTAGTTTCACATAATTCATTTCATGTTTAAAATTAAATCAAGCTTCTCACAATTACACATTGCAGAGGTCTCAAAAGTATCAGACACAACTGTAATAAAAAAAAGTTAATATTA
This sequence comes from Salvelinus alpinus, assembly GCF_045679555.1. Lineage (NCBI taxonomy): Eukaryota > Metazoa > Chordata > Actinopteri > Salmoniformes > Salmonidae > Salvelinus > Salvelinus alpinus. The sequence continues at coordinate 16,674,239 of NC_092115.1, forward strand.
CAGTCAATATTACACAGTAGGCACAGTCTTATGGCACTATGATGTCACAATGAGCTGAGTGTTCACTGCATGTGACATGATGCAAGTGGTGCTGTGTGAGGTCATAATGAGATGAATGGTTAATAAGGACGATGGGGGTGTTGTGTGATGTCATAATGGGATGGAAGTTTGTACAAGTACACTGCCTTCAGAAAGTATTCACACCCTGGACTTTTCCCAAGTTTTTGTTGTGTTACAGGCAGAATTTAAAATTGATTAACTTGAGATTGTGTCACTGGCCTACACACAATACCCGATAATGTCAAAGTGTGTATTTGATTTACATTTATCATTAATTAAAAATGAAAAGCTGAAATGTCTTGAGTCAATAAGTATTCAACCCCTTTGTTATGGCAAGCCTAAATAAGTTCAGGTATGAAAATTTGCTTAACAAGTCACATAATAAGTTGCATGGACTCACAGATTTTTGAATCATGTTAGACCCCACACAGAATTATTTGTAAGGTCCCTCAGTCAAGCAGTGCATTTCAAACACAAATTCATCCACAAAAACCAGGGAGGTTTTACAATGCCTCACAAAGAAGGGCACCTATTGGTAGATAACAAATCATTTAAAAAAGCAGACATTGAATATCACTTTGAGCATGGTGAAGTTAATAATTACACTTTGGATGGTGTATCAATACACACAGTCACCACAAAAATACAGGTGTCCTTCCTAACCCAGTTGACGGAAAGGAAGGAAAACGCTCAGGCATTTCAGGATGAGGCCAATGGTGACTTTAAAACAGTTACAGAGTTGAAAGGCTGTGATAGGAGAAAACTGAGGATGGATCAACATTGAAGATATTCCACAACACTAACCTAAACGACAGAATGAAAAGAAAGCCTGTACAGATTATAAATATTCCAAAACATGCATCCTGTTTGTAAAACTACTAAAAAGTTGGCAAAGAAATTAACTTCATATCCTGAATACAAAGCATTATGTTTGGGGCAAATCCAACACAACACATCACTAAGTACCACTCCTCATATTTTCAAGCATGGTGGTGGCTGCATCATGTTATGAGTATGCTTGTCATCGGCAAGGACTTGGGAGTTTAGGGTAAAAATAAACAAAATAGAGCAAAGCACAGGCGAAATCCTAGCGGAAAACCTGGTTCAGTCTGCCTCCCAACAAACACTGGGAGACAAATTTCAGCAGGACAATAACCTAAAACACAAGACCAAATGTACACTGGAGTTGCTTACCAAGACGACATTGAATGTTCCTGAGTGGCCGAGTTACAGTTTTGATTTTAAATCAGCTTGAAAATCTATGGCAAGACATGAAAATGGCTGTACAGCAATGATCAACAACCAACTTGAGGTTGAATAATAAAAAAATCAAATAATGTGCAAATATTGTACAATCCAGGCGTTCAAAGATCTTAGGGACTTACCCAGAAAGACTCACAGCTGAATTCACTGTCAAATGTGATTCTAACCTGTATTGACTCAGGGGGTTGAATACTTATCTAATAATATATTTTTTTATACAAATGTTAGAATTTCTCTTCCACTTTGACAGAGTATTTTGTGAAATAGTTGACCATTTCTTTTTATCCCACCGTGTAACACAACAAAATGTGGAAAAGGTCAAGGGTTATGAAAACTTTCTAAAGGCACTGTAGGCTGTGATGTAAGTCAAATCCATATAATTAGGAATTAATTTAATAGGATCTCTATAGTCAAATCTGTGTGGTGTCATAATGAGCTGAAATGTTCAATGTTTCCACATAATGATTCTTTGGTATAGAGATCACAGGCAATCCTGGAGACACCTGTGGACAAAGGCCCTCTCACACTCCTCAAGCTGAAGAGAGCAACTCAAGTCCAGTAACCTTTTGGCCAGTGAGAGGAGGCTAGGGGCTAGTCCAGCCCTCAGAGGCCTTGGGTTGGAGGGGCAGCGCAGGCAGTGGTGGAGATGCCTAATGACCTGATGGACCCTTATCCGTCCAGCCAACAGAATAAACTCCTCCTTGGATATGGATGGACCTGGAGCCTGAATCATCCCCAGAGCCACTGGCTGTTAAGAATAATAATTTGTAAAAATGATTTTATAAGATTTCTAGTTGAATAATTGGGCAAAATGTTGATTTCCGCTTAAATATACACTCACCTTTCTGGTGCAAAATAGTTATAAATTGCTGAGGTGTAGTCACAATTGAGGACACAAGTTCAACTACAAAGTACAAATATTATGAAAAATCATATATTTTTCCCTATTCAACAAAAGTGGTTGAAACTTGAAATGACTGACATGCTTTTAAATATAGTAATAATCAAATTATAAATGACTTAAGATTTCACATAACTGTAAATTAAATATGGTCAGTACAATATTTCATATAACCAAATACATTTTATAACTAACCCAAGATAAACCACAGTGGGAGCAAATTAATTATAGGAGTTGGGCAGAGCCAAGCATGATCTAGAGAGATCCCATTGGCGCATTCTAGCATGTATTTGCATATTTCCATTAGAGAACGCCTACTCTGAAGTGCGCTTGTGCAATAACGCAATTCGCCCTTGCACTCCTTAACACAATCTTTTTGAAACTTTGGCAAAGAGTAACAGTTTTGCAGACTTTACCAACAGATTCTAGTTTTTGGAACAGAAACTGAATTGAGATCAAAATTTTCATCAACGATAACAATTGCATAATGTTGGACAAAATCCATCTCGCTCCATCTTCTCCCACTGCCGGCCACTGGGTTTCCTCTCATCACCATATTTGGTGGTGAGTGGAAATTCCAACCGGATGCTTCAGACTTTTACATTCAGTGAAAAATCTGGCTGTTTGTTCTATCTTTGACATAACTGCCAAAAGATCAGTTTCTCCTAAATGTCCACTGAGCGATGCAGAGACACCATTCAAATGTTTGTTGACTCATTACAACTTCAGCTTTAAGGACTCAGTGATTTCCTCCATCCGTGACTAAGAGAAAGTGATCTTAGTTCAATTCTAATAAATTATTTCATATTTTTTCGTGTTGAGAGCTAAATCTGGCTGAAAATATCACAGCGAGATGAAACTAGTATTGTTGCATCCACTATATTCCACAGTTTCATACACTCTACTGCAAGCCCATTTGTGAGTTTCACAGACACAGGAAATCGTTCCTTTGTCTCGATAGGCCAGAAAATGTGACACATCACTGCCTATGCAAATGTCGGGCCTGAAACCTGACATTTCAAGTCAGCCCCGTGGAGAGGAGAGCAGAGAGGTGGGGCTTTCTTGCACTATAAGACACGGGACCCTACAACGTTCACAGGGCACTTTGTACACAAAAATGTCAGTCAGAACCGGCCCAGAACCGCTCAAAGTCCCCCAAATACATCTAAGAGGTGTGGACAGGTGTATATGAATGAGTACATTTGTCAGTGTGAGTTGGCCTATGCTTACCTGCAAACAGGCCCCCACACTGAACTTGGCCTGTTGGCCAGCAGAAAGGAAGGACACAAACATGTTTTCCTGTCCCAGGACCCTCACCCCCAGGCTGCGGTTTAAAGACAGGAAGACCGGCCGCAGGGGGGTGGGCGTCTGGCTGTGGCCTCTCCAACTCCACCTTCTGATCCTGGCCCCCGCATCATTCAGACACTGACCTCCTGACGCGTCCAAGCTCAACCTGGGACAGATACTGACGTTACGGACAAGACATTTTCCTGAATAAGTACACATTTTCTATTACAAATTACTAATCACAAAGAGTGTCCGTCTTACCAGACATTACCGTTGCCATGGTAACATGTGGCCCTGCCATCAGATTGGAATAGGGCCCTGATTGGCTGCCCAAGGGAGTGGTCATCGTGTACAATGCATACCCTTTCTCTTCCATCAGAGATTATGACCAGGGCCAAGAACCCAGAGGGATAGCTGTTTGGCATTATGATAAGGATGGACGATACAAAATTACATGATCATAGAGTTAAAATCTCCAACAATGAGTTAACTTATGTTGTGAAAGGATACAAAACCTGGGCAGAACCATCTGGGAAGACTGTGAGAAACTTGCTCCCACAGGCATAATACTTCTCCAGAAATTGTGCCCCATCCTGCCAACGCAATCCATATACAAAACGCATTGATCAGTTAACATAACCTGTATTCATAAGTATTTTCAGGTGTGACCATCAGTGGCGTGTATTCATTGATGCCAAGGGAAGCAAGGCTTCCTCAAAATATTTGACCATAATTGATCATAATTTTCAGTCAATTCGCAAGTGGCTGAATCTCAGAGAAATCATCAGTGCGAAGGAAACAGCGCCCCCCACTGTCTTAGTATGGGTAACCATGTATCTGATGCTGTCTGGACCTAAAGAGTGTAACATGTTGCCACCGTACCATTTGATTGATTGATGCCAACAAGCATTTGGCCTCCCTTGATAAATTAAAAAATTAGCCAATAAGCATTGAGATGAGCTCAACTGTGGGCTGTCCTGGTGTAACAAAACGCTCGCAAGGGAGGCCAGTTTGGATTTGGCTTCAGACCAATCAAATCTCTTAATCACTTAATTTTCAGAAAAACGTGTCAGTTTCTGGTCTGCTAGTGTTGATCCTAAGCCATGGATGGAGATGGGGATTTGGACTTGTGGTTTTACTTAATTCTGTGTACAGGGCAATGATTTTGACGGTGACTCTGATCTAACCATAAATGAATATGTTGTGCCACTAGACTGAGACTATTGAAGCTTAATATGTAGCCTAGTAGGCTCACGTTAACTAGCTACCTAGCTAACTTAGTGGTTCATTGTTGCCCATGCAAGGCAGTCAGTCTCGCAAGCATTTTAGCTAGGTAGCCTATAACAACAATAACTAAACGTGTACTGTATGACAGAGCCATAGACCGTTTTGACAACATGAAAAAGAGGAGGATCAGGGTATTGGCATTCAACTAGTCTACGAGTAGGGTGAGTCAACATGTTTTGTTTTACTTGCGCGAGCGTGCACACACACAGAGAAATCAGTACAGTGGACAGCCAGATGATATTTAGAAACATTGATTGGACTAAATTGTTTTTGGCATCTTAATGTTTTTTACTTTTAAGTATTATTAAACAAACCATATATAGCCTTGTTGATTTGATGGTGTTTAAATGTTTAAGTTGAAATGGTGCTGAATAGCGGAGGCAGTGTCTGTCTTTGTGCTGACTTGCGGTAACCCTGTAGTTGTAAATCAGTAGTTGTTTAGTAAACTGTCCAACATTAACTTGCTTGACCATGCTTCAGGTGATAACTGTTTGTATGTGTTAGGGTTCGTTCCTGTTTCCTTGTCAATCATTGGTTCATTGGTGAAATTAGCATTATGACAATATCTTTAATTAAATCATTCAAAAACCTTTAATGCAATTGCAGACTGAAGTTGACAATCAGGAACATAGCACGCATGTTTCAGCGTAAATTCTGCATCAAAGAAAAGGTCCCATGGTATTTTATCAAACCCGAAGTCCAGCCCTAGTGATGTCACTGCCTACGTCATTACCTTTTACTCCTGAGACCAAAACCATGCCTACAAAGCTATATAAACAAGGCTTTTAGTGTTATCTAACAGCTTAGCAGTAAATGTCCACTCCCCAAAGTTGATTTATTGTGGAATGTCTGACTAGTCTTATCTCCTTCACTCCCCTGCAGAGTTCTGTCTCAGTCACACATTTCTCAGAGGGGTCTCCTTATAAGAGAGAGAGAGAGAGAGAACTAGAAAACAACTGTGGAACAATTCTAAACCTTTATAATGAATATATATATTGTTAATCTGTAGTCTAGGACCCTATAAATGTAAGGAGGAAGGGGTCTTATAACCCCTCCCCTTCTATTAATACAACATAAGCATAATCAATTATTCTAATACATCAAACATTTGTACAGCCCCAATCATGACCCCTAGGTGAACTTCTAACATATGCATAATTTGCTTTGTGGACTTCACCGGACAGATGTTGCTCTCTGGTTTTGTGATTAAACAAACATGTGTAGTTTAATTTATTACGCCGCTGTGTGACTTGTCTTTTTGTTGTCACGGCCTTATTGTATATCACTGTAGCGTATGAACGAAAGGGTTATAGAGCAAACACAATTATCACAACAGAGGTTGTAATATGGCTTATTTACTGGCTTGGCTTGGCTTCCTCAAGGATTTTACCCAAGCACCTCTACTGGTGACCACATGATGACACTGTCCTCATGCAAACCTGTACACTAGAATCTCCGCACTTGTCTTGCTGCCTCATCCACCATGTTGTTATATTCAAAGTAAATGCAATAAAGGTTAAAAGTAATTTGTACCTGATGCGGAGAAATGCCAAACTCAAATGACTCATGGTCATAAAGGGGGTCTCCATTTTCTTTTTCCAGGTCCTCCTCAATCCCAGGATGTTGTGTAACAGTCCACTGTCCCTCTTTGGCTGTACAGGTGGACAGCTGGTAGCTGATGGTCCTAGAGAAGGGGGTGTCTATGAAACAGGACAGCAGGTCAATGACATTAAAACTCCATCAGTTTAAAGTTAATGGAAATGTATGGCTTTTAAAATATATATATTTATAAAAATGAACATCCTGAATGAACTTAAAGCAATTAATTGACAATTTCCACAGAAACAGACTCATATTTAAATGTGTGTTTATAAACTGTTGCGTACTCACAGGTATCTGCAGATCGGAGGGTTGACTGTGTGTCCTGGTAGAGTCGCTCTCGCTCTTGCTCCTGCTTTCTGAGGAGGAAGAGGTGGAGTTTGCTCGTGATGTGCTGGATTTCAGTCCTAAATTCAAACTCCACCCATCCGGCACACAAGGCAAGCTCAATCAAGCACACCTGATTATGCTTATGGGATTGCAGACTATTCTTCCCAATCCCAACGTGTGGAGAACAATAGAGAGTCAGACACTAAGAAACTAATGGCAGATGATCCATTAGTAAGGAAAACCAATGATCCAATCATGTTCAGGCAGCAAGCTGCCTTAGTGGCACCCGTTTCCTAGACAGAGAATCAGACGCACATTTGTCCCTTATTTTGACCTTTCATCCATGACCCCTAATACCTGTGCTCCTCTCTGTCCCGGGCCTGGGCCTGCAGCTCCTCCTCCTCTCTGGTTGGCTGATTGTTAGGTGGGAGTGTTGCGTCATCCTCCTGATCAGGTCTCTGCAGGGCAAGCCACCTTTCATGGGCCAGCATGTCAAAGAGCTGCTGGTACTGGGCACAGCAGAAGATCTGTGTGTGTGTGTGAGGGCATGTGCGTGAGACAGATAATGAAAGAGAGAAATAGAGTAGGGTAGGGTGTGCATGCATACAGAGTGTGGGGAGGGGCATATCATAAAAATCATGTGTCATGCTTTGTTCCACACTCTAATATTCCCCATCCCCTATTTAGGTGATGCTTGTTGCAGGGCGTTTCATTTGACCATCCATGACATTCAGCCTTACCTCAGGGTCCTCTGCAAATGTTGGGCCAAGTGGAGGCCTTGCTTTCTCTCCACAGTACTCACACATCACTGGAGAGTCCCTGAGAGGCTGGAGCAGGCCAACAGGGGCATGTGATCAAAGATGATCACACAATGGATCACTTACAATAATACAGAGTTATACACCATCTCCAAAAATGTCTCAGTTGTGCTATTCACAATTTCTATGACATACTGCATATGGGTTGCACATTATATTCATAACATCACAATGCCAGTTGTATCCCTGAGTGGAAAGCATCTTCCGAGATAGAAGAGCTGGGTTTGAGGGGCGATACTTTGTGACCTCTCATATTCTGAACATTAGTATCTGGCTGACACATGGAACTAATAAAGTGGACTATGAAGAGATTACGGAGACTAGGGTGTGGTAGTGGACAGGTGGGTAAGGTGTTGTACCTCTGGGAGGATGTTCCTTGGGTTTGGTGCTTGGTCCTGGGACTCCCTCTTATATCTAAGAACTCCCAGAAAACCAGATGTGGGAGTTGGTGGACAATCAAAAGACTGTACATATTCATCTTGCAGCCCCTACAGAGAAAACACATAGGGAGAGAAAATAAGTAGTCAGGGAGAGAAGGACAAAATAAGACCTGTCTTAAATTGTACGTTTCTCTTACATGGCCATCCATGAGCAAAAAGACTTCATTGGGTTCCTGCTCTAACCTAGAAGACTCATCTGAAAAATAGGCAACATAACCAATTCAGTATGACATGAGACAGCGTTCATACACAGTAAATATGTTGCATTTATTTCATTTTTTTTAACAAATTGTGAGTGATGTCTTCTTGCGACTTTGGTTTCAATTAGTGACATTGATCTCATGCATCCTGCTATAATCTCACCCACTCAATTGATCAAAGTTAAAACTAAGCCCAGAACTATACATCGAAGGATATCAAAAACTGTTCCACCTGTCTCTGTGTCTCGCACTTGCTCATCTTCAGCCTCCATTATTTCCTTTTCAGAAAAAGACAGAGGTCATAGAGGTATACATTTACACACACGGTCATATATATGCCTAAACAAATTCGTACACTCACCGCAGTGTTGTGCTTGTTCAGACAGCATGTAGCTCAACTTGCTGATGTTGTCAGTAACCGTGGAGATGAAATGGTTGCGTGGGGCTTTCTGGACCTAATATCTAACCATATTGCCTGACATTATACATTCCAAAATAAGAGACAGCAATAGCATGCTTAGTCCTAGCAGGTGGGTGGGTAAAAGTTAGGTGTATTATTGTTGTAATGTAATTTATGAAAGTTAAAATCAGGAAGGCTGGTTTGAATGCTCGTTTAACTTCATCAAGCAGCATAACATAATTCACTCTTTCCTATTATCAGGACATAGTGGGAATGAATAGAAACGTATCATCAACATAGCGTCTCGTTCTTCTCCTCTTCCTGTTAGCCATGTGTGCACGCTTGCTGTTTAACCTATGGGCTCATTTTTGCAATTATCACTTTCTTCTCTCTCAAACAATGGGTATAAACCTTGGGATGTGTTTATATGTCAGCTTATCCATGTTCTCTCACTTGCTGTGACAACCATCCACCACCAGAAGCTATACTACCCTTAAGGCCCGTCATCGAAACTTATTTCCCTCTAGCGGGGGGTTTTATGACAGCTGCCCAGCAAAATGCTAACTGTCATTAGCATCTGATGAGGCCATACCCCAAACTATTTAATACAATTCCATATCGCATTCTGTCTCTGTTATTCATTCCGTTAAACCTGTACTCGATTGAATTGTGATTTATTGGGTCTGTATAACACCTTCACAAACTAACATTATTTTGCTGGGTTGGCCCTGTCCGGGGGTACCGTCGGACGGGGCGGTGCCACAGTGTCCCCTGACCCACCTGTCTCAGCCTCCAGTATCTATGCTGCAATAGTCTATGTGCCGGGGGGCTAGGGTCAGTCTGTTTTATCTGGTGTAATTCTCCTGTCTTCTCTGGTGTCCTGTGTGAATTTAAGTATGCTCCCTGTAATTCTCTCCCTCTTTGAGAACTGAGCCCTAGGATCATGCCTCTCGACTACCTGGCCTGATGACTGGCTGTCCCCAGTCCACCTGGTCGTGCTGCTGCTGCAGTTTCAACTGTTCTGCCTGAGGCTATGGAACCCTGACCTGTTCACCGGATATGCTACCTTGTCCCGGACCTGCTGTTTTCAACTCTCTCTCTATCGCACCTGCTGTGTTGAACTCTGAATATTCGTCTACACCAACTGACATTTACTCCTGAGGTACTGACCTGTTGCAACCACTGATTATTATTTGACCCTGCTTGTCATCTATGAACGTTTCAACATTTTGAAGAACAATCTGGCCTTAATGGCCATCTACTTTTATATTCTCCACCCGGCACAGCCAGAAGAGGACTGGCCACCCCTCAGAGCCTGGTTCCTCTCTAGGTTTCTTCCTAGGTTCCTGCCTTTCTAGGGAGTTTTTCGTAGCCACCGTGCTTCTACATTTACATTTACATTTTTAGTCATTTAGCAGACTTTCTACATCTGCATTGTTTTAGGCTGGGTTTCTGTATAGCACTTTGTGATATCTGCTGATGTAAAAAGGGCTTTATAAATACATTTGATTGATTAATTGATTTGTGGGAAAAGTAGCCTTCCTGCATTTAGCTTCAGGTGTAGAAACGTTTCATCAAAACTAGTGAGGCTACATTTAAATTGTTTTCATAGTAGGCTTACCAATTTTAGTGTCCTACTTTGTGTCCAATTAACCGGTTGACTGTCGCACAGTTTTGACTAGATGGTATACAGCAGTGGTAGGTTACCCTGTTCCTGGAGTGCTGCAGGTACAGGATTTTGCTCCAACTTGGCAGCACGCCTGACCAACTGAGCTAATTGATCAGTTCAGTGATTGCCTAAATTCAACACACCTTTTGTTCCAGATCGGTTAAATCAAAAACATGAAGTGGTACTCCAGGACCAGGATTGCCTACCCCTGGTATAAAACTACGGGCAGAATTTACTTTTCATAGTAGGTTAGGATAATTAACATAGCAGGTTAGGAGAATTAGGTTAAGGTTGGGGTTAGCTAAAACGCAAAAATTCTCCCTGAACGTGCAACTTTTTTTTAAACCATAGCTGTATACCATCTAGCCACAACCCGCACCCTGTCACACACTAATTAATGTCAGTGTAATTGCACGCGGTTTAGATAACGCTTTATCCACGCATGCCAGCTGTGCCAAGGCAATTCATTATGAAAACAGGTGAGAATGATTGTCCCAGCGGAATTCAATTGGCCAGAGAACGACTACACTATGTCAACTACAGAGACCACCACAGCCACTGAGACTACCCCTCCCACTGCTGACGCAACGACCATGAAACCCCAGGGGTGCGTTCAGTTTGCTTGAATGTTTGCTACGTTGCGGAACGGTTTGTACTGAACGACACGTTTCCCCAAAACTTTCTTGTATGTTCTTGAACAGACTGAAGTACGTAGGTTTGCTCCATTCTGTAGGTGTGCCGGGGTGTGGCTTGAAGCAACGAGTGACATATTTAAAGGGCAGGGGTGCACAAACCAGATTACGATTCTGGTTCAGTAAAAAGATGGCGAAAGTGGATGCTGAGATTGAATCAAGCAGTATGTCGAGCAAAGTTGGTGAAGACGAATGTTTTGAATGAACAGCAGTAGCAATGAAAACTGGAACAAAAAGGAAATAGTCTAAATTTGGAGTGGTGGATACGTGTATAAATGATAATGAATCGCTTCATGTTGGGATGCGTTTGTTGAGTAAGGATGCATATGTTGGAAACACGTTTGAGGTGTCAAATGGTGAAGTACGCGCTGGGAAAAGTGAAATCTGTCAGTGACAGTGGTCTTATTTTGATTAATTGTATTTCTGAAGAACAGAGGAAGATTGCAGTGAGTCTTAATAAAAGAATCCGGACAACAGGAGTTTTGTGTTTTGAACTTGGGAGTAGAGCACCCATCGAATGAGTCATCTCAGGGGTGACAATGTATGTTCAGGTTGACTAGCTGAACAGAATTCCTGGTGTGGTTCGTGCCCGGCGTCTGACCCGTTGGGTGAATGGTTGAATGAAGCTTGGTTGTGTAAGATACGCCGTAAGAGCTTTCGTCCCCTAACCACTGCAGTGTAAGAATTGTAAAGGATTTGGCCATGTTTCAAGTGTGTGCAGACGGACAGAGTATACTGAAGAACGATGTGTAGGAGGACGACAGTGTTGCAATTGTGGTGGGGATCATGTTCCCGAGTTCCTGGAGTGCCCTGTAAGGGTGAAGGGGATTGAGGTGGCAAATGTTAGTGGTCAATCAAAAATAATTATTGAGAACACAAGTGATTCTAGTGAAGATATGGTTGTAGACGCACCAGAGTCTACAGTAAATGTTTGCTGCCAGTCAAAATATACCATGTGTGTTAAAAATGTGGATTTTGTAACATTCATTGCCAAGAAACTGGACTTTATTGTGACTGTGGCAGAAAAGTTTTTGGGACTTAAGGATTTTATATCTGAAGACTTGCAAGGGGTACTGGCACCGGAAGACCCGCCCTTCCTGGTTCACCTTGAGCCTGTGTAGTGATCAGATCTGTTTTATTTTTTAACAGAAAAGTTGTTTGATTTAGTTTATTTTCTTATGTTTTGTGGCGGGGGTTGTATTTTGGGGAATCATGTTTCCTTCCCGCACAGTAGGTGGCGGGATGCACATTATATTATGCAATCGTCAATATATATATATATAAAAAAAAAAAAAAAAAAAAGGAACCCACAACCCAACCCCGTTTTATTTAAACTAATTGTTCAGTACAGCACCGCTTCTGCTTTTTTCAGACTGGACACAGGCAAGGATCCAGTCTACCTACATGAGATCATGCATCCCTACTTAATGCGCCAACATTTTCACCATCATTATCCTTTTCCTTATTCTCCTCCAGCCCTGACCAACACTCTCTGAGACCACGATGCCAACTACAGAGACCACGATGCCAACTACAGAGACCACGATGCCAACTACAGAGACCACGATGCCAACTACAGAGACCACGATGCCAACTACAGAGACCACGATGCCAATTACAGTGACTACGATGCCAACTACAGAGTCTCTAACGATGCCCAAACCAACAACCATGAAGCCACAAGATCCTGTCTATCCCACAGGGTACTATCCACAGCCTCCATATTAATACCCTAGTCCAGTTTGCCACAATCATCCTCACAACCATTATCCCCATCTTCCCCCTGCCGCAGAGGTCCATTCTAAGATATACCATAATTCAGTTTTCCAGTATTTCTATGGTGCACTGGCAGATCAATTTAATGGTCCATGTTCATACAATGAACAAGGATTTGTTTCTTGTTGGGATGTGATTATTATAATTTATCTTTTGATGGGGATGTTAACTGGAGTCCCAGATGTATTTAGTGTCAGTTCTTTGACCCGCATTGTGAAAGGAAGAAAGTTTGTCGGTTCTATCGTTTAAAAAAAAAATGATAAGCACTTTCCTACGCATGTGAAGTTGGGTTATATGAAGTGAGTACTACGCAGTGATGGCTTTTGTCCCCAAACCATTACAGTGTCAAAATTGTAAAGGATTTGACAATGTTTCAAGTGTGTGCAGACGGGTGGAGTATACAGAAGATAAGAGTGAAGAATGGCCGTGTTGCAATTGTGAAAAGCCAACTGACATTTACTCCTGATTATTATTTGACTATGCTGGTCATTTATGAACATTTGAACATCTTGGCCATGTTCTGTTATAATCTCCATCAGGCACAGCCAGAAGACGACTGGCCACCCATCATAGCCTGGTTCCTCTCTAGGTTTCTTCCTAGGTTTTGGCCTTTCTATGAAGTTTTTCCTAGCCACCGTGCTTCTACACCTGCATTGCTTGCTGTGTGGGGTTTTAGGCTGGGTTTCTGTACAGCACTTCGAGATATTAGCTGATGTACGAAGGGCTATATAAAATAAACTTGATTTGATTTGGTGGGGATCATTACCCAGACTTTGTGTAGTGACCTATAAGGGTAAAGGAGGTTGAGGTGGCAAAAGTTAGGGCAGTCCATCGGCTCGCCTACGCGTAGGCAATCAAAATAATTCAGAGAGGAAGTGAAGTTGAAGAAATGGTGTGGATGCACCAATGTCCAGAGTTAATAGGCCTATTTGTCAACCAAGAGATCCAGCTGCCCGAAATACATTTTGTACATATATGCGCGAATTGAATGTGAGACTGTGTTGCGCCAACTGGTTAAATTCGTGTCTTTTCGCACGAATTAAGTAGCACAGAAATTCGTGTATTTTCGCACGAATTAAGTAGCACAGAAATTCGTGTATTTTCAAACGAATTGAACCACCCCAAAAATGCACAAAAACGCACGAAATCTGCTGAAATACATTTTGTACATATATGCGCGAATTGAATGTGAGGCTGGGCTGATCTGTCAGTTAAAGTCGGCCGGCAACCCGCCAGTTGGGGAACCCTCGTCTAGACTGACTATTCCTTTGTGATAAATAAACTATCATAAGGATATTCACCTACCAACAAGTGACTATAATATTATTTGACAAGTAATTGGCTCAAGCTCACAGGAAAAAAAAATATTTTGGGAGGGGCAATCACAATTGCAGTGAAGCTCCTAATCGCTACAAAGTAGCCCACAAAATGATGAACCCTATCCGATATGTATTTATTGGACTGCTTCTTTGTTCGTTTATTTCGCAAAATGATGTAGGACCTACACGTAAGTTAACATTTGAAAAAGTGTTTTTGAAAAGTGAAAGCAAAAGTAATGGGGTTGTTCTACTGGTCTATAACATTTTAACAAAACATTTAAAACTTATGTTCGTTGTATTAAAGTTCAAATAAGGAATAGGGTACTCAATATCTTAAACATAAAATTGCTAATTGAATAGATTCTATATATGTACTCTACTAAAAATCTAGAAAAATACTAGTTATGCATCTCATTCGGGCTATAAAACAATGGCAACTCAACTAATTTCAGTTTGAATGACAGATCAATAACACATATTTCTATATGAATTTGGTCGGGTTGCCCAAAAAGTTACATATTGTGCTTTAAGCAAAACATCCATGCTCCTGTAAAAACGAAAATGAAACCTACTCGCAAACCTACAAACTTCCATTAATTTTATTTCATGCTTACACTCGCACCCTGACGTTTATATCCACACATTCTCGAAATGTTTAGGCCTATCTATTCAGAGAAGAAATCACTTCAATTTATTGTCCAGAGGATTAGAAGAGTGCATTTACTGTATGTCTTAGTCTTAAAACAGATTTTAAAAAGCATTGCTTTTATAGTCTTGCTTTCATAAATGTATTTCTGATATCCTGTTAATTAATGTAAATATTATTTAGGCCTACATGTAGCCTATTCTATCATTTTGTTGTTTAAATAAAATATGCAGTTTAAGTTCATCAGAAGTTCTAACAGGTTTTCTCTTAACATCACCTGCTCACAGTCAAACATGTACTTGAGTACACGTACACACGCTTCAATTCCTCCCACTATGAAGTCGCTGGATTGTTTAATGGAGAATTGGTGGACTTCTACAGCAGTGCCCTCAAGTCCCCTGTGCCTACAAAAAGCTGGAATGAAAAAAATCCAAGCTTTGGAAATACTGTGTGGCAAAAAAGTATTTCAGCTCGACAGCACGTTAATACGTATTTTTTATCCAGTGCTGTAGACCTGAAGAGGCACTTTGTAAAACATGCCTTAGGTGAGTTGCATTTATTATTTCATAGTTGACCATCTTTGCTTTGTCAGCGTTGTTTTAGTTCAGTGCACTATATGCGTGTTAATCCTTCATCTTTGTCGTATTAGGTGGTGACATTGTGCAGATGAAACTTGGTTGTACTGAAAGCAAAGAAACGGAGAAAAACGTTGGCTTTGCTGAGTTTGCCTATGATGGAAACACAGTCCTGCTCCTCAGTGAAAGCTCAAGTATGTGGATTCCAAAAGATGAATATGCTCACGATATTCACGATATTGTACACAAATGGAACACCCAAAGCATGAAAGACCACTTGACCAACTTTGTGAATGTGCACTGTCCAGTGGCACTTGATCGTTTCCGATCATTAGAGCGCAAGAACTCCTGTGAGTTACTATTGGTTGCACTGTGGTTTTACAAATGTCAAATTTTATTAGCTGTTCCAGATCTTTCACAACAGTTTTACTGGCATGTAATCCCCACCCGTATGGAACACATTCTTATTACTTCTCCCAATTTCAATCAGTGTCTCTTATCACCTATTTTTCCAGGTTTCATATTTATGTTCTGGAAGTAACCATGTATTCCTATGTCTCTACAATTTGGTAGCTGCTCCAAAAGTCTACACTGTCCCTAGTGGCTCTTTAAAACCTGGGTTGATCAACCTGACTTGTTTAATTACCGGATCCTATCCGAAGTCGTCACCCATTGAGATGAACCTGTTTAGGGACAACATCCTCCTAACAGAGATGGAGGGTGTCCATTCATCAGGAGTCAGACCTAACGAAGACCACACCTACCAGCTGAGGAAGACGGTGAGGATCAACGCCTCCGAGTCTGTCGTTTATCGATGTGATGTCAATCATGAAAGCTTCCCTAAACCACGGAATTACACTTGGGGTAAAATTCTTTCTTCAATTCAATGACCTCAAAGCATGGACACATTGATGTTTGTGAGAAATTAAAATGGTCTCTTTAAGGTCAGAATTTGTATATGTAGAATGTTTATATGTTGGAGAAATTAATGTGGACACCATTAAAAGATTATTGCGCTTCGTACACTTGTATAACAACTATGCAGAAAGAAATGGAATGACTACTTTGTGTTGTGTGCTTACAGAGGTGAAAAAACAGGAGGGATCAAATCTTCTAATTTATATTGGACTATGCATATTCTTTGTATGCCTACTGGCTGCTGTACCGTTTTTCAAAAACAGACTGAGATCTGCGCGTAATGGACATTTGGCTGGTGAGTATAGTCTATTAAACCAAATGAATGTCAGCCTAACATAAACAGAGACAAGGGTGCTCAGCCGATGAATACAGTGCATTATATTAACCAAGGTACTAACCATGCTGGTTAATTACTTATTCTCTTTATTTAGACTCATGTTTTGTTAGCAGTCAAATGTGTTAAAACACTGGCTTGATCAGAGCCCTACAGACTCTTCTCCATGTGTAACTAAACATTGTATGATACTGTACGTAGAACTTAGGTTCGAGACTAATGTGAAAGGATTTTCCCCAGCTAATCTTGGAGAGAATGCTGCCCTGGGAGTTCAAGATGAAGGGAGTTTGATTGGTGAGTTTCATTCTCAGGGTTGGTCTTTTCCAGGACCTCTGTTTTTATATTTGATGCTGGTGCATGATAGTTATTGTGTTTTAATGTCTTCGTGTATTGATTATTTTAGATCAAGGAGGTGATGCCACTTCTGGTAAGTATTCTGTTCATGCGCAGTATTCAATTTGAAAGTGATCAACAACTCTTAACAAGTGATGAAAATTAAATAGATGTGTATTCCCCTGATGCATCATGTCTTGACTATCCAAAAAATAATAATGACATAAAATGTTTTCTTTTCTTGGCTACTGTAGTCGATCTGTCCACTGAGAGAGATGTTCTTACAAATGCCTCCAATGCGGAAGGTGAAAACGGTGAGATCATAACTTCCTGGCCAGTAATGAAAGTGATCTAGCTCTCACAAATAGAGCTAAATAAAGCCAGAGTAATAATATACTTGTTGAACATAGCTATAGCCATAAGTCATGTGTGTTTCACTCACTGTTAATTTTGTCAAGGTCCTGACGTCAGCGTACAGTATTCTGCTACGGGGCTTTTGGATGCATTATGCAAACGTGACGTTTGCGTCTAAACAAAAAATGGCTTTAGTAAGCCCAAACATACTGACCACACCGCAAAATAAATGTAAAGGCATGTTATTCAATCATTACATCCACACTGCTCACGCACGTCTGCGTAACATCTGCGTAACGTCTGCGTAACGTCTGCGTGCGTAGCCAGGCGCTAAAATAGAACTTGGTTCTATTTGTGAAGCTTAACACGCTGCAAGTCCCGCCTCTCCCATCTCCTCATTGGTTTTTAGGAGCATATACCCACGTGGGTGATTGAAAGTTGAACTGAGGTCCACACTCCAGTCCGGTTGGTGGTGGTAATGTACCTTAAAATTGGTTGCCAACCGCCATATCACGAAGAAGAAGAAAAAGCCTGAAGGAGGAGAGGTTACTAGAAACAAACTCGGTTTACCCTTTTATCTGTGGATTAATTGTCGGAGTAGAAGACCTTGTGCTTTTCAGGTAAAAGAACAACCCAATGTTTGTATCTCAGGACAAATTAGCTAGCAACAGAAAGCTAGCTAGCTAAATTGCCATAAAAGTTTCATGCTTTTCGACCTGTCCCCAAATTTAATATAGTTGGTTCAGAGTTTGTTTTGATATTTCTACAAACTGATCGCGTCTGGTGTGGTTGGACAAAATCAACATGCAAACAATGGCGTTCTAGTCAGCATGTTAAGCCCATGATTTTCCTTCAGTACAGTACACTATACTACTATAATACTACTGTACTACTAATATTGATTTCTGCCTTTGCTTATCATTTTAGATGAAGCCTATGGAAGTCGTGGAAGCTCTGGTGAGTATTACAGCACTAGCAAGGTTTCCATCCCCTTGTCGAAAGATTTAAGTGAATTATCTTTTACTTGAATAAAAAGGATATGCGCATTTTACCAGCGGAGGTGTGTTTCCATCAAACTGTCTTGTTGCAGATAAAAAGCAGTGGGTAATGATGCAGTGCACATATAAATAACTTCGCATCATGTCTTTCCATGTCCCAAATAAAACGAAGTTCAATGTGTTTCCATTGCATTATATCCTTGTCTCATCGCACACTAGGAACTCCTGTGGCGGGCCGGGCGCAGTGCACGCTGACCAGGTCACCAGGTGTATGGTGTTTCCTCCGACACATTGGTGCGGCTGGCTTCCGGGTTGGATGCGCGCTGTGTTAAGAAGCAGTGCGGCTAGGTTGGGTTATGTTTCGGAGGACGCATGGCTTTCGACCTTCGTATCTCCCGAGCCCGTACGGGAGTTGCAGCGATGAGACAAGATTGTAACTACTACCAATTGGATACCACGAAATTGGGGAGAAAAAAAAGATCATTTTTATTTGTCAATTAGCAGCCAAGCACCGACTATCATGTCAGCATGGGACAAACATCTACATTAGAAAACACTTTTCATGCAAAGATGTGCTGTATTTAATTATGCCTCACTATGTTCCCATCCAACAGCATAGCCTACAAATAATAATTATAGATTATTGGAAATGACCATCAAGCTCATCGCCATGCACTTTCATCATCCTGTGAAGTTCATCTTAATTAATTTAATCTGTAGCCTATTTAACCCTTCATGCTTTTCCAAGTCATAGTGGGAGGACCACAACAAAGCATCGCGTGACTGCAAATATACAGCGACAAAGTTTTGCTGTTTTCCGTCAGGGCTGTCTTGAACTTTTTATCTGACAGGTTATTTACTTGCATAAAAATTGTTGGATGGGAACATAGTGTGAGGCATAATTAAGTACACCACATCTTTGTATGAAAAGTGTTTTCTAATGTAGATGTTTGTCCCATGCTGCCAATCTTAATAGTTCAAATATAAAATAATCATCAACAAACATTTTTGGACTGACAGTCCTATTTCTTATATTAGTGCTATAGTAGCCCACTAACAAATCTTTCTTCCATTCTCACAGATTCAGACCTGTCACAGATTCAACGAACCTAATTGGAATTCAACACAGACCCAACTGACAACTAGTACAGGGTCTTAAGTAGGTACTTTGAAACACTCTTATCCGATTGTCAATTTCCAAGCGTTTTACGTACCAACTGAAGATAACCCAGAGTTTATGATTATGCGTTACCTCTGCCCGGGATCAAGTTACCAGAGGTAACTGACTACAAGAGGAGCCGCTCAACGCTAACATGGACTGACACACAATACAGTAAAGAATACTGAGGAAATGAAGGGCTTGTTAGAGACGTTTCCATGTATCCTGATCGTTGTCTGGCTGTTATCACAGAGCTCATTACTAAGATGGTGATAGATATGTTATGGTGATAGATATTTTACTATGTATTTGTAATGTTTCTGTAAAGCAGGCTAGTTACGTCCCGTGTGGCTCAGTTGGTAGAGCATGGCACTTGCAACACCAGGGTTGTGGGTTCTATTACCACGGGGGAGCATTATAAACAAAGTATGAAAATGTATGCACTTTCTTCTGTAAGCCGCTCTTGTCTCGTGAATGTACTCGGAATTACACGTCATGCTGTAATTGTCCCAAACTTCTTCGACTTGGGGACAGCTCAGGGATCAAGTATCAAAAAAAGAAGTTACAATTTTCTACTTTTTCATGTACTGTATATATTTTCTGCTATGATCAATTTAAATAAATGCTGTATAGCTTTAAACTCCCGATCTTTGACACTATCTCTGACCTCCCAGAAGGAAACTATATGTTCAAATAACTTTTCACGTCAATGAATACATACATTTATTTAACCATCCAGGATAATAAAGATTTGTTCATACATTAAAGTTAATTCTCATTAAATGATTTCCCCCTTTTTAAAATGTCATAAGTCATCTAATTACCGGCTTACTGAGACGTGGTTAAGGAAGAGTGTTTTGAATACTGATGTTAACCTTTCTGGTTATAACCTTTTTCGGCAAGACAGATCTTCCAAAGGTGGGGGAGTGGCAATCTTTACCAAGGATCACCTTCAGTGCTCGGTTGTCTCCACCAAGTCTGACCCCAAACAATTTGATTTGCTGATTTTAAGCATTAAACTTTCAAATAGTTTTTTGTTGACTGTTGCTGGGTGCTATTGTCCTCCATCAGCACCGGCCTGTACCCTAAATGCCCTAAGCTCTCTCCTGGCCCCTTACACTAAGTCTGAATTTGTCCTGATAGGTGACCTAAACTGGGACATGCTTAAACCACCTGACCAAGTCCTAAAGCAATGGGACTCCCTAAATCTTGCTCAGATTATTACCAATCCCACAAGGTATGACTCCAAACATCTAGAAAAGACTACTCTCCTCGATGTTATCCTCACAAATAACCCTGATAGGTATCAGTCTGGTGTTTTCTGTAATGACCTTAGTGAACACTGTTTTACAGCCTATGTTCGTAATGGCTGCTCAGTGAAACGACCTGTCCTGATTTGAAATGGACGCTTGCTAAAAAACTAATGAGCAAGCCTTCCTTCATAAACTGACCTCTGTAAAATGGTGTAGAATCAGCTTGATCCCCTCTGTCAAAGATAGAGTGGTATTGTCAACAAACACGCCCCCATAAAGAAAATGAGAATTAAAAACAGGTTCTGCCCCTGGTTCGACTGTGATCTTGCGGAGTTACTCCACCTTAAGAATTGCATTTGGCGAAAGGCTTGGCACACGCATACTCAGGCTGACTGGCAAGTGAGAAATAAGTGCACTCAGGCTATCTGGAAGGCCAGTTCTCTCTGTGGGTCTAACCCCAAGAAGTTCTGGAAAACGGTTAAAGACCTGGAGAATAAACCCTCCTCCTCACAGCTGCCTATGTCCCTTAATGTTGATGATCTGGTTATTACTGACAAGAAGCAGATGGCTGAGCCCTTTAATCACCACTTCCTTAAGTCAGGATTCCGTCCAACACTTCCTCATCTCCCACCCCTTCTAATGTGACTATCCCCGATGCTTCTTCCTTTTCCCCCCTACAAAGTTTCTCCCTGCAGGCAGTCACTGAGTGCTAAAGGAGCTCCTTAAACTTGACCCCAAAAAACCATCTGGGTGAGATGGTTTAGACCCTTTCTTCTTTAAAGTTTCTGCCCCTATCATCGCTAAAGATTTTGATATGGTAGACCGTTCCATTCTTGTGGGCTGGCTAAGGAGTATTGGTGTCTCTGAGGGGTCTTTGGCCTTGTTTGCTAACTACCTCTCTCAAAGAGTGCAGTGTATAAAGTCAGAAAATCTGCTGTCTCAGCCACTGCCTGTCACCAAGGGAGTACCACAAGGCTCTATCCTAGGCCCCACGCTCTTCTCAATTTACATCAACAACATAGCTCAGGCAGTAGGAAGCTCTCTCATCCATTTCTATGCAGATAATACAGTCTTATACTCAGCTGGCCCCTCCCCGGATTTTGTGTTAAATGCTCTACAACAAAGCTTCCTTAGTGTCCAACAAGCTTTCACTACCCTTAACCTTGTTCTGAACACCTCCAAAACAAAGGTCATGTGGTTTGGTAAGAAGAATGCCCCTCTTCCCACAGGTGTTATTACTACCTATGATGGTTTAGGACTTGAGCTAGTCACCTCATACAAGTACTTGGGAGTATGGCTAGACGGTGCACTGTCCTTCTCTCAGCACATATTAAAGCTGCAGGCTAAAGTTAAATCTAGACTTGGTTTCCTCTATCGTAATCGCTCCTCTTTCACCCCAGCTGCCAAACTAACCCTGATTCAGATGTCCATCCTACCCATGCTAGATTACGGAGACAAAATTTATAGATAAGGGTGCTCTCGAGCGGCTAGATGTTCTTTACCATTCGGCCATCGGATTTGCCACAAATACTCCTTATAGGACACATCCAGGGAAGCAAACTAGTCACCTTTCGGCAAAATTCGCCATTTTGAATCCAAAATAGGTGACCTACATTTTTTGTGTAGATCTGATGAGAAAAGGTTGGGGGAGGGGTGTTGGATCACTACTGGCTGTAAGCGAACGAGTGATGCGCATTTGGAGCAATACTGGCTGTATCCAAGGCTCAGCCAATCGTTCACATAACAACAGAATGCAGCATGCGACTGAAGAGAGAAGAGATAACCAACTTGCTAGTTATAGCATCAGCGTGCGCGCCCCCAGGAAAGACAGCAGAGAGTAGGAAGGTAGTTTGTTAGTTACAGCAGCGCGTCCCCTGGACGATAAAGAAGAGGTAGGTGAGAAACCTGACCACGGAGAAGGGGGTGATAAGGTGATGAAGCATACTTCATGAGTAGTAACCGAAAAACAACTGTCATTGGGAAAGTTAGAGGTGAGGGAGAAAGTGTGATGGAACAAGTATTGTTAGCATTGTTAAGTGTCTTGCTAGCTGTATCGAATTCTCCGCTGGCTAGCCAGAGAAATGTTGAGCAACATTTGCCAACTTAACTGATCAAATAATTGAGTTTATGGTGTGAAAATTATCTGGCTAATAAAGTCAGACAGGTAGCATTAGCTAGCTAATGTTACAACATCATATGAGCTAACGTTAACGTTAGTAACCTAACCAATTCGCTATTGTATTAACTGGTATACGACCTCCTTGCCAATCAAGTTATAACGCGTTAGTTGCTTACTGGACCTTGGCAATCTGTGTGAAATGTTAACTAGCTAACGAACAAACTACTATCTCTGAACTAATGTTTTCCCTCTACAGTATGTGGTTAATTTTCAGAATGAGAGAATTAGGTGAAAATGATGCATGGCTTGTTAAACAAGTGCATTCAGCGATCAAGTGTAGCTGGGCCTGGCTTAAGCTGGATGCCACTATAAAGGTGAGGTGAAAGGAACACCACACAGTTTCCCTCTTTCAATACAGTGGATAAAAAAGGGTATGCCAGGTGTACTCTCTGCCTGAAAGAGATCAATTATGCCAACAAAGGGTATCATGCTCTGCTGGCACATTGTAGAACAGAAGTCCACAGGCAGAAAGTCTACAATTGTAATACTGTGCAGTGTAGCTTTTGCTTATGTTGTCTTGAACTTGACAGTAACACTTGTGTGTGAGTGAGGGGGGATTATACTTTTTTTTACTCAGTGAACATTATTTTTGCATGCATGTAGCCTTGTGCACTTGATCGATGTCTACTATAGAGGCCACTATAATAGAGTGAAAATAGAATGCCTGTTTGTTTCATTCCATTTCTACTTTAATATGTTTTTCCCCCAAGTGCAATATTTAGATTTGTGTGTGTGGTCACAAGTGTTCTATTATAAAGGCTGTCATGGTAACAAGCGTTCTATTATAAAGGCTGTCATGACTAACTGCAATATTAGTGTATTGTTTTTTCTCAGACTTGACTGTCATTTGCAGTAAAGTCTAGGCAAAAAATAACATTGGATTGCTTTACATTTTTTAGCTGTGAGTTAGGTTCACATTAACCACTTTTTATTTTACACACAGAGACTGATCATGTAGATCATATTCTTTGTTGTTTAATTAGTTAAAACCTGCATTTCCCCCTAGCAGGGATTTTTTGCGTGTTTCAGTGCAAAAAAAAGTGTCACCTTTTTGGGCCCTCACCAGTTTGCATCCCTGCACATCACTGTACTCTATACTCCTCTGTAAACTGGTCATCTCTGTATACCCATCGCAAGACGGTTAGCCTGGAGCTAGCCTCGAGCTAGGCCCATCTCCCGGCTAGCCGAAGAGGTCCATCAGCCAATTCTTGGGCTACAATGCCTCTTTTGCCAATTGGCCTGGACCCTTTACTGCCGACACGGAGCCCTGCCGATCCATCACGACTGGTCTGCCGACGTAACCGTCCGGGGTGGTTTCAACAGGCGCTTCTGTTCCGACGTCCCTGGAAGCCCATCTGCTAGCCCCGGCCCGCTAGCTGTCTGAATCGCCATGTCTCCAGCTCGCCTAGCGTAGTAGCGACTACTGAATTGGCTCCCTGACTCATCTATTGCTACTCACTGGACCATATGATCACTCGGCTACACATGCCTCTCCCTAAGGTCAATATCCCTTGTCTATTGCTGTTTTGGTTAGTGATTATTGTCTTATTTCACTGTAGAGCCTCCAGCCCTGCCCAATATGCCTGCTAGCCCTTTTGTTCCACCACTCACACATGCAGTGACCTCACCTGGATTAACTGGTGCCTCTAGAGACAAAACCTATTTTATTGTCACTCAATGCCTAGGTTTACCTCCACTGTACTCATATCCTACCATACCCCTGTCTGTACAGTATGCCTTGAATCTATTCTTCCGTGCCCAGAAATCTGCTCCCTTTACTCTCTGTTTTCCGAACGCACTAGACGACCAGTTCTTATAGCCTTTAGCCGTACCCTTATCCTACTCCTCCTTTGTTCCTCTGGTGATGTAGAGGTTAACCCTGCAGCCCCCTGCACCACTCCCATTCCCCAGGCGCTCTCATTTGTTGACTTCTGTAACTATAAAAGCCTTGGTTTCATGCATGTTAACATTAGAAGCCTCCTCCCTAAGTTTGTTTTATTCACTGCTTTAGCACACTCCGCCAACCCGGATGCCCTAGTGTCTGAATCCTGGCTTAGGAAGGCCACCAAAAAATCCAGAATTTTCAATCCCTAACTATAACATTTTCCGACAAGATAGAACTGCCAAAGGGGGCGGAGTTGCAATCTACTGCAGAGATAGCCTGCAGAGTTCTGTCATACTATCCAGGTCTGTGCCCAAACAATTTGAGCTTCTACTTCTAAAAATCCACCTTTCCAGAAACAAGTCTCTCACCGTTGCCGCTTGTTATAGACCCCCTTCAGCCCCCAGCTGTGCCTTAGACACCATATGTGAAATGATTGCCCCCCATCTATCTTCAGAGTTCGTACTGTTAGGTGACCTAAACTGGGACATGCTTAACACCCGGCCGTCCTACAATCTAAGCTATATGCCCTCAGTCTCACAAATGATCAAGGAACCTACCAGGTACAACCCAAAATCCGTAACCATGTGCACCCTCTTAGATATCATCCTGACCAACTTGCCCTCTAAATATACAGTACCTCTGCTGTCTTCAACCAGGATCTCAGCAAAATGTCATGGAAATTCAGTACTGAGAGAGACTTGGTCTTAGTCATTTCTTCAAACAATCATCTTTATTTATTTATAAAAAAAATAAAAAAAAGATCCCCTTTTCTCCCCAATTTTCATGGTATCCAATCGCTAGTAATTACTATCTTGTCTCATCGCTACAACTCCTGTACGGGCTCGGGAGAGACGAAGGTCGAAAGCCACGTGTCCTCCAAAGCACAACCCAACCAAGCCGCACTGCTTCTTAACACAGCGCGCCTCCAACCCGGAAGCCAGCCGCACCAATGTGTCGGAGGAAACACCGTGCACCTGGCTCCCTTGGTTAGCGCGCACTGTGCCCGGCCCACCACAGGAGTCGCTGGAGCGCAATGAGACAAGGATATCCCTACCGGCCAAACCCTCACGACACTAGGCCAATTGTGCGCCGCCCCACGGACCTCCCGGTCGCGGCCGGCTGCGACAGAGCCTGGGCGCGAACCCAGAGACTCTGGTGGCGCAGCTAGCACTGCGATGCAGTGCCCTAGACCACTGCGCCACCCGGGAGGCCAACAATCATCTTTATTTAATATCTCCCGCTCTAACTTTAGTTTTATATCTCCCGCTCTAACTTTAAGCATCAGCTGTCAGAGCAGCTTACCTGTAACGGAATTCGTCCTCCTCATCTGAAAGGTCGGACCAATGCGCAGCGTGGTAAGTGTCCATTATATTTAATAACACTGAACACGACAAAAATACAACAATACAAAAATAACAAAGTGAATCGATAAGAAAACCAAAACAGTTCTGTGTGGAACACACAAACACGGAAGACAACCACCCACAAAACACAACAGAAAACAGGCTACCTAAATATGGTTCCCAATCAGAGACAATGACTAACACCTGCCTCTGATTGAGAACCATATCAGGCCAAACGAAAAACCTAACATAGAAACACAAAACATAGATAACCCACCCAACTCACGCCCTGACCATACTAAAACAAAGAAAATACAAAAGAACTAAGGTCAGAACGTGACATTACCGATCACTGTACCTATACACAGCCAATCTGTAAATAGCACACCCAACTACCTCATCCCCATATTGTTATTTATCCTCTTGCTCTTTTGCACCCCAGTATCTCTACTTGCACATCATCATCTGTACATCTGTCACTTGTTAATGCTAAATGTAATTATTTTGCCTCCATGGCCTATTTATTGCCTTACCTCCCTACTCTTCTACATTTGCACACACTGTACTTAGATTTTTCTATTGTGTTATTGACTGTACGTTTGTTTATGTGTAACTGTGTTGTTGTTTTTATCGCACTGCTTTGCTTTATCTTGGCCAGGTCGCAGTTGTAAATGAGAACTTCTTCTTAACTGGCCGACCTGGTTAAATAAAGGTGAAATAAAAATAAATAAAAAGACCCACTAGTTTAGTGCTTATTTATAAAATCCTCTTGGCCTCACTCCCCCCTATCTGAGATATCTACTGCAGCCCTCATCCTCCACATACAACACCCCTTCTGCCAGTCACATTCTGTTAAAGGTCCTCAAAGCACACACATCCCTGGGTCGCTCGTCTTTTCAGTTCGCTGCAGCTAGCGAATGGAACGAGCTGCAACAAACACTCAAACTGGACAGTTTTATCTCAATCTCTTCATTTAAAGACTCAATCATGGACACTCTTACTGACAGTTGTGGCTGCTTTGTGTGATGTATTGTTGTCTCTACATTCTTGCCCTTTGTGATGTTGTTTGTGTCCAATAATGTTTGTACCATGTTTTGCTGCTACCATGTTGTATTGCTACCATGTTGTTGTTATGTTGTGTTGCTACCATGCTGTGTTGTCATGTGTTGCTGCCTTGCTATGTCATTGTCTTAGGTCTCTCTTTATGTGATGTTGTGTTGTTTCTCTTGTTGTGATGTGTGTTTTGTCCTATATTTATATTGTATTTGTTTTCTTTTTAATCCCAGGCCCCCGTCCCACAGGAGGCCTTTTGCCTTTTGGTAGACCGTCATTGTAAATAAGAATTTGTTCTTAACTGACTTGCCTCGTTAAATAAAGGTAAAATAAATAAAGACATTTTTTTTTATCTCCAAGTGTATATGATATGATACACTTCCAACACACAATTTTAAACCATTCTGGTCTTGACTTTGTTTATCACTCGGAGGTGGTTTAGTCAATTGTTCAGTGAATTATGCTTATGTTTTTTTGCCAAAATAATGCCTAGGCTTTAGCTCAGCGGACTTACACAGTTATGTTTCACACTAACAACCTGGGTTTATACCCGGTTGGACTTTTCCCTCTTCCCTTGCTTCAATTCCACATTTTGTCCACTATGGGAGAATCTCAATTGCATACTCCTTGCGTCCTCTCGCCTTGCTTCCTTCTCAAAACCCATTGGAGGAGAAGGTCAGAGGGGCGGGACCTATGGATTTTCACATCTTCTGGATTTTTCATCTCCTTTTGAGGAGGTGAGAAGAAAGGACACGAGGAGTATGCCATTGAGATTCTCCCTATATTTAATACCGGTCTCTTCTTTGTCTTCATTGTCACCTCCAGTCTTATCGTTTCACTCCTGATGATACTGTTTGACTACACGGAGGCCCCTCTCGTTCACCCCATTCTGTCCACCACTATATATTTTCATATCCTACTCTACAGAACACACACACAGACAATTGAACATTGCTGTGTCGTCATCCCTGGAATTGAGTCACAAGAACTACGGAACATGAAGTGTCAGCGTCTTTGAAAGTCTAGCATAGATCAGGGGTGATTGTTTTCGTGTATCTTTTCTTGAAAGTCTTGAATGTCAGCTGGTTAGTTGCCATAGGGCTTTGAGTCTCTGGCTCTAGTGATCCAAGACAGATGCTGGAGATGACTGATATCCTTGGGCGATCACACTACATCTCTCCCTGTAGCGTCCAGAAGCGGTCTTTACATCCGGCTCAATGGTTTCACTCTCGGCTCATCGCTGTCCCTCGGTGGGTTGGCATTTCGATCACTAGTCTCTTCAGAAGCAAGTGTGTCTCTGCAATGACTGTAAGTACCATTTTTTGTGTTATTTTTGGCATGGGTAATAGATATGTGATGGCATGGCATGTCAGAATTACATTATATGGATCCATGATACTCGCATGGTAATTTGATTGTTTACTGACCGTTCTCTGTCTTTGAGTAACACTGTCGTAGCAACACTATATCGGTTCTCTGTGAGCCCTCACTCTGAAGGGATGTTTACATACAGTATGTTCAGATGGAGATCCGGTCAGCTTTTTGCTGCTCTCTCAACATCACATTAGATGTAATCACGTATGGGGGCCTATTTGTGAGCGACGTATGATGTTACACAAATGACATCAGAGCCTAGTGTAAACCTTTGCTGTGTTGCCTAATGAGAACATTTGCATACCAATAGCACTCCTTTATCCATCCTCTTCCTCTCAGGAAAATGGAGGAAAGGATGGAGATAAGAATTGACCTCTATCCCAGGCCTGCCTCAGGGCCCAACCAAGACTTCAGCCCCTCCCCCATGCTTGAACCAGGCTCTTTCCACAGTCAGGGTCATTTAATGGAGGACTTTGACATGGATGTAGAGGAAGAGGGCTACATGAAGAAGGTCACAGAGCAGTGGTACGAGTGCAACAAAGATGCATGTGAGGAGATGGAGGAAGGAAGAAGAGAAAAGGGCAGAGGCAGGATGGTTAACAGTCTGAGCTGGGCTGAGGAGCTGCAGGACATTCTCATTCCTGTGGCTGAGGCTGACTGTCAAAGGAGAACAAGCAGATTATTCGACATCACTGTAAGTGCTCTCTCTCTCTCTCTCTCTCTCTCTCTCTTTATCTCTGTCTTATGATGGTGGTGATGAAAGGTAGAGAGTGTGTGTGTGTACAGATTGTCTAGTTGATGGCACTGTTTTTCTTTTAGTCCCTTCCACTCCAACACAGACTGAATATAACACAGCATACCTCAGCCAGCCAGTGATAGAATAGAGTAAGCAATTACCTGGAAACTGATCCATCCTTTGACCAATCAGAGGTCATGAGGAAGTGGGGTACCATTAAAGAGTGTTGTGACACATCTATCCCATCACTGGGTTTCAATTGTACCATGTGGACTAGTATTTCCTCTCCAACTCTTTTATAGTCACAGTATATCGCTAATAGATGAGGGGAAGTAATGGAGTATGACTCATAGGTTAATTAGTTTAATCAGCCACAGTGAGCCACTGCTGCATAGTGACACAGCAGCCTCTGTGTGTTTGTGTGTGCGTGTGCGTGTGTGTGTGTGTGTGTGTGTGTGTGTGTGTGTGCGTGTGCGCGTGCGTGTGTGTGTGTGTGCGTGTGCGTGTGCGTGTGTGTGTGTGTGTGTGTGTGTGTGTGTGCGTGCGTGTGTGCCTTCTATGTGTCTTATGACTCACCACACGAGGAATGATGGTCAAGAAAGAAGAACAATTCTCTAGGAGGAAAACAAACAAAGTGTACACTGAAAAACATACAGGAGCAGTCCAAAGTTTTGACACGCCTATTAGCCTGGTCTCGCCACCATTGATTTTGTTTGTCTTCCATTCACTCCCATCCTAATTCTTTATCTATCTCAACATGTCCTTGAATTTCTCCCTTCACATTTCTTCATCATGCCATCTTTCCATGTCACGCTCTATCAATCATGGTGTTCCCATGGTGGAATGGAGAGATAGAAAGATGGAGGTATAGAAAGACAGAGAGATTTGAGTCAGAAAAGGATATTCATATGATAGGTAAGATATATAAAAACCTCTATGTAACTGACAATCTCTTAGAAAAAAATATTAACTATTGGAATCAAGACTTAAAGATGTCTAATAATGGCACAATATTGAGGGAATATTGGAACATAAATAACGAAATTACAGTTAACGACAACGTAAGCTTAGTTCAGTATACATTCATGTTTAAAATGTATTATAGAGAAGACGACGGCAGGGTCATGTCTTAATTGTAACACTAACAATGACTCAATAATCCATGCCTTCTGGGAA